>NC_062232.1:32646953-32749453 GCF_902686445.1 Sciurus carolinensis
GTCATTAGGGTAATTGCACGATATTTTCCCAAATTTCTCCTGCAGCTTCGGGCTCGCTTTCCAAACTTCCTGCCCGTTAACACGGGCTCTGGTGAGAGGAGCTGGCTCAGAGCCTTCGCAGCAGCTGCTAGTGACACCCAGGGGCAGCCCTCTCCAGTGTTCCCATGGGACCCGGCTGGGAGGGGGGCATCAGATTAAGGGCGAACAGGGCCCCTGCTTTGGAAGTGTGGTGGCTTCCTAAAAGGCACATCGGCTGTCACTGTGGATTGTCCTCAGCGTCACTACTCCCTCTCCAAATGGAAACATGCAAAATTAATCTGTGTGCCTTTTGAGAAAGCACAACACCTCCTGACAGTGAAGGAACTTTCCAAACCCTGGTGTCATGAGAAGGTGGGGCACGTTTAGCAAGCAGGATCAATGAATGGAGGGATGAATGAGTAGCAGGGAGCGGTTTGGATCTGACTGGTGAAGGATGACTTCCTTCCCTGCCCACCCGCTTCCCACCACTCCAACGGGTACTTAATACTGTGGACCGGTTCCTCCAGCACGCGCTCCTGCACGCAGCGACATAGGCACATGCGCACACCAGCAAGAAAGAAAGTAGCCCCTATTTTTCTACTTGTTTGACAGTTGGGGATAAAAAGAGGGAAATCCAAGACCCGAACCCCTTTAAAAAGCAACCCTTTAAAAAGCTGGGGTGCTGCAGCCCGGACTGCCCAGGGAAGATTCTGCATGGCGGAGCAACCGAGGAGACAGCAGGCTGATCCTCTGCTTCCGCCTCGGGGTCTATGTTCCTTCTGACCCGCTGGCTGGGGAGTGGGACGCACCGTGGAGAGCCTCGTCACTTAGCATCGCGTCTGCTCCGACATGATGCCTCCGAGTAATGTAATTTATATTTCATGCACAATTGAAGCAGCTAATGGTGTAATTCTCCAAGGGGGAAACAAGTTGTTATAGTGTTAATTACATTGCAGGCGTGTTCCCTCTCCTTTGCCCCCCAAGTGCTCCAAGGAAAGTTACCAGGTAGCAACCGAATGGGGTCCAAGAAGGTGGCTTTGGTGGGCGCCGACAATGGTGAGCGAGCCAAGAATGTCTTCCTCCTTTCTAGGGGAGGGGTCACTCAAACTGCCCAGTGACCTGGGCTTCCTTGTCCAAACTGGCAGTGGGATCCTGCGGGGCCGCTGGGCCGTTTCTGTTTGGGAAAGGAGGCAAAACACAATCAGAACAAGTCCAGCAACCTGACTGTCAACAGCTGACAGCATCCATTGTGTTGAGCAGGTAGCCTCTGAGGGCAGACTGCTGGAATGGGAATCCCAGCTTTGCCCTGAGTAACCTGGGAAGTGCCCAGGGAGGTTACTTCACTCTTGTACCTCAGTATTCCCAACTGCAAAATGGGTATAATACAGGACCAGACTCACAAGGTTGCAATGTTGAGAATATTGGCACACAACTCAGTAAATGTTACGATAGGAGGGAGTAACTGGAGTTGAACTGTCATAAGGTTCTGGCATTTTCTATGAAGTGGTAGAAGTACATATTTTTCTACATGCATGGAAGCTAAATTTACTGAAAGAGAATAAATGTCTTGCTTTCAAAAAAAGAGGAGAAATGTAGATTTTGAGGAATTATAGATCCGTAAAGTTGAGAATGTTTCCTAGAGAAAAAAAAAAAAAAAACCTTCAGATTGACTATTAACAAGGTGCTTTTTTAAACTCCTAGCAAAAGGAAGAAAGAAGAGAGAGAGGTGGGGCAGAGGGTGGAAAGAAGGATCACTAAAGACCATCATGCATTCACCGTATACAAGTCGGGCCCAACATATTCTATATGTTTTTTAATGATAACTCAGAATAAGTTGCCCAGTGGATTTGAGAAAAGTAATATACATAAGTGTTCTTGATTTATGCAAGCATTTTATAAAATCTCACAGCTTATCTTTATGTAAAATATGGACAAAAGTGGGCTGGCTGGCAGCAGTTTGCTAAATTGTAGCTGACTGAGTAACTGTATGCTTTTGAATCCCACTTCTTGTACCCATTCTTCTATTAGTCAGGGTAGGCTAACCACATTCACAAACAACCCCCAAATTGAGTGCCTTCAACCATAAACTTGCTTGCTCCCATCCTGACACAACACAATCAGCAAAGGGGACTTTGCCCTCACATAATCATTTTGACATAGGGGTTCCATCTTGTGCTGCTGCCATCTTTAATTTATGAACTGCCAGGGCTTCCAGAGAAAGGGTAGAGAGGAAAATTTTGCGTGGGAGACTTCTGCAAGCCAGGACTAGAAATGATGTGCATAGTCTCCACCCACCTTCCACTGACCAGAATTCAGTCACATAGGGGGACACTGTGCAGAAAGGGGAACCTGACTACCATACGTGTTATTGCATGGACCATGTCCCTTCTCCCAGGAGTAGGAGTTCACTATCTCTACCTGATCGTGCACTGGATTCCGTGCTACTCAACTATTCTCCCAGACTCACTTCACTCTGCACACTCTTCTATTTCCTCTCCTCCCACCAGGTGAGCAATCCTCCAATTTGCTTCCCGGTGGAAACTCCTAAGGCAGAGAGCGAGTGCATCTGTCTGGTCCAGGAGATCCCTGCTCAGGCAGAGCGTGAGCTTTTCAAGCCAGATCCCCTCTGCATTTGGGCACTGTAGGATTTGGCTGGCTTTGGAGGGCAAAGAAGGTTTGTTTAGCAAGTTTGCAGGTAAGACGGAGCTGAGGGAAAGAAAGCTATTAGGATGAATGAAAAACTAAGCCTTGGAAAGATTTTGCTGGACTAGCATGATGAACTGAAGTCAAGAAAATTAAATTATATCTGTCAGGGACCCAGCAAGAACCACTCACACACTCGGGAAGTTTAATTGAAGAGAGTTGAAGGACACAACTATTTACAAAGGCGAAGGCAGTGTTAGGAAGCTAAGCAGGAATGGGTAAGTCCCCAGGGGCTCGCAACAGTGGGGAGCCATTACTCCTGGCCCCAAAGGGGAAGGGCAGCAAGTGGTTTTGCGGAAGAGGAACCAGCAGGCCATACATAAAGAAACGCAGCTGCTGCCCATCTGCTCCTCCCTCCCTTTATACCCTCGCGAGTGCCTCCTATTGGTCATAATCAACAAGGAGCCAGGTGACCAGGGAGTTCAGTGACACCATCTCCAGAGCTCAGCCTCCCAGGCCTCAGAACATGAGGAGAGTGGGGGAGATGGATCTGGAAGGGGGAAAGATAATAACCAGCACAGAGTCACAGAAATCTGTGTAAAATGTGGCATTCAGTTTAGAAATTCAGTTGCATAAAAATCAGAGGGACACATTGCAATGTGAAATGAGACCCATTTCCTGTGCAAAAGCTGCAGGAGTCTGAGCTAACTCTAGATCCTGTGTGGATGTATTAATAGGAGTAAGGGGTCTCCTTCAGGGAAGGTTATGGTCCATGTGCCCACTGCTATTTGCCCTAATCAGACCACACCTGGGGTTTTGAACTAGGCCGGGTCTCTTTTTTATTTCATTTTATTTTGTTTTGTTTTACTTTATTTTTCTGTACTCCAGGGTACTTAAACACTGAGCCACATCCCCATGTCAAATTTTAGAAGGGACATTTACAACCAAGTATTCCAAAAAGCAACTGATACATTGAATAGTCAAGAATCGAGTTTAAATGAGGCAAGGCTGAAGAGGACAGGGAGGAAAAGATGCCTTAGGGGAAAGACTAAAACTTTCTCCAGGTATTTCAAGGGTAGACAGAAGGGCCCCCTTTCGGACGCCCTTCTGACCCTTCAACTTCCCCAGACTGACTGTCTAGCACCAGTCCTGTGAATTCCTAGAGCAAGCTGTGATTTTTCACGGCCTTTTGCCGTGCTGTTAAAATTGTCCATGTGCTTGTTCCTCTCTTTACAAACTGAGGGGAGGTACTCTTCACCACTGCCTCCCAAGGTCTAATGCGTGGCCGCTAGGAGGTGCTCAGACAGTGAATGGCACATTGCCACCGCCCGGGACAACCTGCCGCAAGTGGGAACACGTGTGGTATGTGGGAATGGGGCGGATGCCACCCAGCTTTAAAGCCCACAACTGCAGATGTGTGACTCTGGATACTTCTCTGCTCTCTCTGAATCTGTTTCCTCTCCGTCTCTGGGGTGTTTGGAAGAATCAAGGGTCTAGTTTATTTGTAAAGAGCTTGGGGCTGGGGGTGGGTAGGGAAGGAGAGAAGTTCACTGGATTAGACAAAGGGAGTGAAGGGAAAGAAAGGAGATGGCGATGGGAAAGACAGTAGAATAAATGGGACAGAACTCTCCTGTGCTCCTCTATGAATACGCCACAGTGAAACGCCACGTCATGTTCAACCACAAGAATGGGAAGTCATACGCCACGTATGGATGATATGTCAAAACACACTCTACTGTCATGCATATCTAAAAAGAACAAATTTTAAAAAGAGCTCAGTGCATGGTAGATATTCAGAAAATGGTCATTGTTAGCCAGTTGTGGTGGCACAGAACTTTAATCCCAGCGACTGAGGGAGATGGAGCAGGAGGATTCAAGTTTGAGGTCACCCTCAGCAACTCAGTGAGACCCTGTCTCAAAAGAAAAATATAGGGGACTGGGAATGTAGCTCAGTTGGTAGAGTACTTGCCTTGCATGCACGAGGCCCTGGATTCAACCCCCACACCAAATAAATAAAATAAAATAAAATAAATATATAAAAAGGGCTGGGGATGTGGCTCAGTGGTTAAGCACCCCTGGGTTCAATCCCTGGTACAAAAAAACTATAAATAAAAGCCAGAAAAAGAAAATGACCACTATCCCTGCTGCTGTTTGAACGAGTAAACTAGCAAAACTGTCTCAGATCAGATTCCTCCGGCGGAGACCCTGTGATAAAGATTCCCATCCAAGTGGCTTTTGGTAAACGTTCTTTGTAAAACCCAAGCAAAGTTCCAAGATGGGTAACTTTGGGGACAGGAGAGGATCGCCCCCATCCGGAGCCCTGCAGCCAGCGTATTTACCACCCTTCACCCACCCGCATGCACAACCAGCAGCTACTGGTCAAGACTGGCCCAGGGGAACTGAAGTTCCCAAGCACTGCTACTCTGTGCGCCCGCAGGAGAAGCAGCCCGGTCCCCTGTCGGAAATCCTCCTATGAAAGTCACAGGTGCTCGGGCTGCAGGGGAAGCCCGCCAGGAGCTGGTATGCTCCTGAGAAACGTGAAAAGGATGATCTGCTCCGCGGGTACAAGAAGCGGTGGCTGGAGGGAGAGTTGCCAGGGAAACCCTTTCCCACCCTTCTCACCTATTGCTGATCACACCCTCAGGCAGTGGTCCCCTTGCCTCTAGTGCTGCAGAGATGTATTGGATCCCTGTCTGCCTCTGTCTGCTGGGCCTTTGAGATCATCCCAGGCTGTTATCAAACTCAACTTCCCTTTTTTTTTTGGTACCAGAGATTGAACCCAGGGGTGCTTAACCACTGAGCCACCTCCCCAGCCCTTTTTGTGTTTTTATTTTGAGACTGGATCTCGCAAAGTTGCTTAGGGCCTCGCTGAGCTGTGATCCTCCAGCCTCAGCCTCCTGAGTCACTGGGATTACAGTGCCTGACTGTACTCTATTGTGGCAGGATCCCCAAGCTCAGAAAGAAGCCTTTTTTCTTTGTCCCATCCTTTAAGCTCACGAGGACTTAATGCCTCTGATCCAGTCCCATCCTCCCTCCTGTCCGTATGTTACATATTCCTGTGAAGCCTGCTGCTATGTGTCTGGTCCTGGGATGAGGCAGGGACAATAATGGAGGGTGTCCTCAAGACATGGCCCTTCCTCTTTACGGCTTGGCTAAAGTTCTTTTGGAATAGTTTCTGGCTTTAGGAAGTTTGACTGCTTTTGTTCTGGAGAGGTGGGAGGGGAGGGAAAGACTCATCATCCCGCAATCCCGGTGGCCTATGTCCCAGGGATCGCAGAGGCACACTCTTGAGACGTTCGCAGCACAGACCCAGGGGCCTTGCTGGATGTGTGTTATGGACTGAATGTCTGTGCCCCCTCCCCAAATTCATAAGTTGAGACCAAACCCCCAGGGGGCTATTATTAGGAGGTAGGCTCTTTGGACAGCAAATAAGTTTAGATGCGGGTGGGCATGAGGGTGGGGCCCCTATGACAGGATTAGTGTCTTTATAAGCAAAGGAAAAAGATGCATCCCTTCCCCTGACCCCGCCCCATGTGAGGACGCAGTGAGAAGGCAGCCATCTGCCAGCCAGGAAGACGGCCTCCACCAGGAACTGAGTCTGCTGGCACCTTGATCTTGGACTTGCAGCCTCCAGAACTGTAAGCAATAAATGCCTATTTTCAAGTCCCCCCGTGACAGTAGCCCAAGCAGCTAAGACAATGTGGAGAGTGGGAAGTCACTGCCTCCTGCTTCCAGGAGTTTGTGATTTTTAACATGCTGTCAATTGAGATCACTTGACAACCCCACGGGATGCCTTCGGCCACCCCTAAATCTCACCTTCCACCTCTTCGCTGCATGGTAGGAGGAGAAATTTCCAACATCTGCATCAGACTCGATAAGGCATTCATATATTTAGCCCTTGCGAATGAATGCTGCTCCCAGGCCCACACAGAACTCCAAAGGGGCGTTGGAGGAGAGAGTTGAAAGCAGAGGAAACAGCTTGTGCAAAGACCCTGGGGACAGGCAGGAGCAGAGAGACTCTGTGAGACCAGAGGCTGAAGCCTAATGGGCAAAGGGGAGTTGCACCCGTGCACGAAGCTGAAGATGTCGGCAGGAGCCAGACCATGCGACACCACCAAATCTCAACTTTAGCTTCTAGCGCAACTAACAGGGGTTTGAAAGAAGTCCAATGCTCTGGGCTTCTTTATATGACTGGATGATTTGCGGGAACAGTGAGAGTGGGTAACCCCGGTTATTGCCATCAACTCTGTCCCATGTTGCCAGCCTTTGCCCATGCAGACAGACGCCCTTGTCGCCCTTGTTACGGAGCTGAAGGCTTTTCTCGGAGGCTGGCCTCACACAGCAGAGCCTCTCTCCTTTGGGGGTTGCTTACTGTGCTGTGCCATTTGGCATTTTTCCTCCAAAGTAGCAAAATTTAAGACCAGAGGCTGTGAAATGTGGTCTTTTTGAAAACATCAAAAGCATTGCGAGGATCAGTACAAGTGAACAGAGTTCGTTTCTAAAAATGGAGTGTTTGGGGAGGAGGGGGAGTCAGTGTTTTGAAGGCTGGGGACTGGAATCAATTCCATGTGTTCCAGACCACATGTTAGAGGAGATTGGACACAGCATGGTGACTAAGAGTGTGAATACTGGAGCCCGTCTCCCTGGGTTCAAACCCTGCCTCTGACGCCTACTCAGAATCTCTCCTGGAGAGGCTTCTCTTCTCTTTGCCTCAGTTTTCCCCATCTGTAAAATAGGGGCAATAATAGTAACTGTTTCATAGGCTTTGTTATGGGGATTTGATGAGTTAATAAGCATATGTAGATTAATGCCTTGTATATATGTAAATGTTCAATGAATGAATTATCATCATCATTATAGGAGTTCATGGGAATTTGGATTGGATGATTAGGCATACTGTGGATTAGGTGGACAGATGGCTCTACATGTTGTGAAAGTTATCAGCATCAAGATGGAGTCACTAATGTCAAGCCCTAACAAAATGGAACCAGGTGGCCAGAAAGGAGAGACCCTTCCTTGCACATGTATGCCTATGAGGAAACCATGGAAGGAATTCCTCCAAACCACCGTATTACAGATAAGTCACTGACAGAAGGACTTGTGTCCCACACTGGTTGTCTCCACCAATGAGCTAACACCAGCTCCTACAACAAGCCTTGGTAGTCAATGACCTTTGTTTCAAAATAGCTTACAATGACATCTCCTTTTTGTCTTTAAAGGCTTCCTCTTAGTCAGGTACTGTGGTGCACACCTGTAATCTCAACACTTGGGAGGCTGAGGCAGGAGGATCGTGAGTTCAAAGCCAGCCTCAGCAACTTAGCGAGGCCCTCAGCAACTCAGTGAGACCCTGTCTCTAAATCAAATACAAAATAGGGCTGGGGATGTGGCTCAGTGGTTGAGTGCCCGAGTTCAATCCCTGGTACCAAAACAAAAGCCTGTCTTCCTAGAACAGACCTGGGCTTACCTTCTTTTCCCACATATGGGGGGATCAGAACCTGCCTGAGACTTTATGTCCCCTCCCAGACTGACTCCTGACCACCGCAACTGATAACAAAAGACTGGCCCTTGGTCCCTCACCCTGGAGTGGGACAACTGATAAATGGAACCTGGCCAGGGTTGTCCTCCAAGGTCCTTGCCTGAGATCACACCCTGCCTGGCTTCCTCCTTCCCAGTCCAACTTCCTCCACTTCTTTATCATTTTCCGGAAGTAGCACTTACTTCCTTTAGAAATTCCTTATCTATGAAGCTTCATCTCAGGGTTTGCTTTGGGATGGGGAAGGGAAAAATCTCACCAAAAAAAATTTTTTTTTTTTTTCCGGAATGGAGGGCAGGCATATAAGAGTTTTGCACCATGCACATGTGGAGGGTGGTGGTCATGTTTGCATCATGTAGTTAGATGCCTCCTGATTGGAAAATTCAAAGGGGGCAAGAGGAAATGACATTGTCCACACAGCGAGCGAATGTCCAGGGCAGAGCCAGGCTTTGCTTCTGGACTGTGCACTCATGTGCACCTGTCTCCAACCTGTGCTGAGAACTGAGCCCCAAGCAGCACACCTAGAGTGAAAGTGGAGGTAAAAATAGACCAAAAACAGACCACATGCCTAAGAGATGAGACTGCCCAGTCTGACTGCACTGTGTCCCTCACTGACTACCTGGTTGGGAGGACTGGCTAGGCAGGGGAAGTGGGGAGAGAGTACTACTGGGCCAGGAAAAGTAAAGGTCCAAACACAATGCTGGGGGCCTGGCTACAGGGTCTGCCTGGGAAGCACTCTCAGGTTGTGCACTGCCACAGGGTCTGAGAGAGAGAAGAGAATTTGAGACAGTGAGAGAGAGACTGAAAGATACACAGAGGCCAAGAGATTTGTGGACACATATAAAAGCTAAGACACACAGAGACAAAGTGAGAAAGTGAGAGACGATGAGAGATAGATCCAGAGAAAGATGCCAGGGCATGATCTTGGGGACTCAGTGAGGAGCAGGCACCACCCAGATCTGAGGCTGGTGCAGTCCCAGCCCCTCCAACCAGTGAGCAAAACTGCAGATCTGTAGTCCACCCTGAATCAAAGTGAAGAGTAGGTCCCAACATCCAAGGAAGTCTTCAGGCCAGGTGCCGTGGTGCACGCCTGTCATCCCAGCAGCTCAGGAGGCTGAGGCAGGAGGATTGCAAATTTGAGGCCAGCCTCAGCAACTTAGTGAGGCCCTAAGCAACTCAGCGAGACCCTGTCTCTAATAAAATATGGAAAAGGGCTGGGGATGTGGCTCGGTGGTTAAGCACCCCTAGATTCAATACCTGGTACCAAAAAAAAAGAAAGAAAGAAAAAAAGAAAGAAAGAAAAAAAAAGAGTCTCAGCCCCACCTCTCTGCCGAGAAGCACCCTGGCACCAGCCTGGTCCTCCCTGTCCCATCCCTCCATGCCTCCAGCTTCCAGTACCGATTCAAGGGCTTAAAGCCACCCCATGTCAGCCCCTTCTCATGAGGGAAAAGCCCATGAGCACCCCATCTCCACAACACAAAAGCCCTCCTTAGCAGCAGGGTTACCATCAGAGAGGGGCGAGCAGGACACACATTGTCAGGAAGCTTGTTTTCCCAAGAGCCGACGCTGTTCAGATGTGCCATGAGCAATTGCTACTCCACTCGCCTTCCCCCGGCAAATTATTCTGCTGGAGTTTCTTCCAGCGTTTGGAGCTGTGCTGCTGTAAATGCCAGAAATCATGTACATTAAGCCTGGAGTGACGGCAGGCTTATGGATGGATTTACCTTCAAACAGAGGCCGCTGAGGCGCCCGGCGTGGGGGGCAGCGCTTATGGATGCCGCTCTCTGCAAGCCGAGGCTTTAAGCGGTCGAGTTGGCCACGTAATCAATTTCTCATGCAGGCCTGGCTCTGGGCCACCTGCTCCCAGGCAGGGCTGAGGGATGCAGGCCCTCTACCCACATCCCACCAGTCCTCCTAGGGGGACTGTTCCCATCTGTCTGGGGTGCTGGAAGCAGGGGCTGGGCAGGGGCAATACCAGGCCAACTCAGGCAACTCCGGAAGTCCAGGGCCTGCCCTCCTCTAGAAGCCCTTCCCCTAGGGCTCCTTGCAGGGGGAGCGGCCATCTTAACGCTATCTCACTGCTCTGGGTTTGGCCTCCCTCTCTCGGTCCCTCCATTTCTCCAAAACTGAGTCTGAAGTTCCCCTCTTGTGGCCTGAATTCAGCTCCTCTTGTCCCAGGCTCACATTT
Source organism: Sciurus carolinensis (assembly GCF_902686445.1). Classification (NCBI taxonomy): domain Eukaryota; kingdom Metazoa; phylum Chordata; class Mammalia; order Rodentia; family Sciuridae; genus Sciurus; species Sciurus carolinensis. The sequence continues at coordinate 32,657,336 of NC_062232.1, forward strand.
GTCCCCCACCTTCCCGCCCCCATCCCCTGAAGTACTTCTGTCCCTCCTCTCTGAAACAGGGGCCTGCTCACTGGTTTTGCTGTCTCTCCTGAATGGCGGCCTCTCAGACTTTCTCTTCTGTTCCCTCCCTTAGCTCTTCCCATCCCTCGCTGCCTTCCTTCTGCCTTAACTTTCTAGGGTACAGGAGGTGTAACTCTCAGAGACACAGTGTGGGCCACTCACGTAAAGCCCCTCCCACGCCCCATCTGTGGCAGACTGTATCTTCCCAAGATGGCGCCAAAAGCTCCTGTGTTCATGTTCAGAGGTAAAATTAGATTAGGAAAGCTGTAACCTGATCAATGGATTAATACATTTGATGGATTAATAATTTGAAAGGACTATTGTGCTGGTGGTAACCGAAGCAGGTAGGGTGTGGCTGAAGGAATTAGGCCTCTGGGGGCATGGCCTTGGGGAGTATATCGTATTCTCACCCTGCTTCCGGGTTGCCATGAGCTGACAGCTTTCCCCTGCCATGCCCTTCTACCATGAAGTTCTGCTTCACCTTGGGCCCAGACTAATGGAATCCACCAAGCATGGACTGAGCCTCTGAAACCGTGACCCCCAAATAAACTTTTCCTCCTCTAATTTGTTCTTGTCAGGTATTTTGGTCCCAGCAAGAAAAAACCAACTAATGCAAGAAGTGATGTTTATGTTCCTTTCACTGATGTCTAACTATGGTTAGAGTGATCCTGTGTGACTGCTGAGACTAGGTTGTAAGAGGCAATGCAGCCTCTTCCCCGGTTCAGTAAAGCACCCAGACTTGGAGCTCTGATTCACCATGTCTCACCACTTGAGGCCGCCATGCTGGAAGGAAGCCCAAACTAACTCATGCTAAAAGACCACCTGAAAGGGCCCTCAGAGAAATGCCTGGCCAGCTGCCTCCCTTCCCCTATATTCCACTCCAGTGGCCTTAAGACTGCACTGCATCTGACACCCAGAGACTCAGAACCCAATGAGCCCTGATGGGCCTGGCTGAGACTCTTCTGAATTTCTGACGCACAGAAACCATGGGAGATAATTTAAGACCACTGTGGGGTGATTTGTCACACAACAATAGGTTAATGAGTCTTATTGCAGTAAAAATATAATAATTCCCAAACGAGGCTCAACAATCCAATCTTTCTTTAATCATCAAAAAGCATTTGCTGAGTGGCAGGCCCAGCCGGTGGAGCTTCAGCCCTCAACGTACAGCGTCGGGGTGTCCGAGGTGTGTAAACCTTGACAGCTCCCAGACACCGCGAGGCTGTATCCGCAATCCAGAAATCAGGAAACTATACATGACCACAATTGTTTGGCCACTTAATTCCCAGGAAATAATGAGAAGTAAATAACATAAAGACAGGAATGATTCCTCAAAGCAATTCCTGTGCTTCATTCCGTAGATTTACAGAACCTTCAGGGGTCAAGAACTGTGAGTCCTCTACCACCTAAGGAGTTTGGGATAACTGATAATCTGGGACTGGTCGAGTCCCTTTTTTAAATTTTTTTCTTTTGAACATGAAGAATGGATTTCTCCGGAGCCTGGGTACCGCCATTGGCAGTTTGCAAAAGTCCACTCATGCTTGGGGATTAAGTTTTCTTTTTTTTTTTTCTTCCCCTTAAGCCAAAGGATATCCTGAAGGACAAAAAGGTGACTTCAGATCTTGTAATAGACAGGTTTAGAGTTTTAGTTACTCAGCCTCTCTGGGCTTTGGTTTACCCATCTGTAAAGTGGGGATGATAGGATTTTCCTCTTTGGGTAACATCAGGGTTAAATGAGTTAATGTAAGTAGAAAGTTGAGAGCAAGATGTGTTCATTGCAAGTGCTATGTAAGCACTACCTATCATTATTATTATTATTATTAATATTAATACTGTTGTTTGGGATTCTAGGCTACTGGCACTAACAGATGCTGTTAAAAATATTGTCAGTGGTATAACTGTCAGGTGGAAATTTACCTTTCCTTTCACTATCCTTCTTCAACACCAACTCCCGTCCCTAATTCTCGTGTGAACACACACAGGCCCACGTGCATACTCGGTGATCAGTTCTTGTTTGCCACCGGCCACACCACAGTAACATATTAGTGCAGGAGGAACAAGAAACTTTAGCTTCTCCTCCAGGCAGAAGCCCATGTGCGGAAGATGGACGCAGAGCATCTGCCTGCATTGTCTGGGATGGCGCAAAGGCCTCTGGAGAAGCAGGGCGGGGCTGCCCCAGGGGCACTGGCCCCGTGAGTCCTGGGAGGCCTTGGAGACCAGTCCCGAGGGTCGCCACTACATCTCTCCTCATTTCAAGCCCATTCTCCCAGCGCCTGCCCATTTCGGAAACCCCTCCCTTGGCTGGCTGTTGTGTCTGCAGCAGGCTCGCTGCTGGGGACGCGGTCTCCAAGGGGACGAACGCGCTGCACGTCAGGCAGAGGGGCAGGGACAGGAGCGAGCCCTGGCAATGAAAGACACACACAGCCTTTCCCGCCAGCAGTAAAGGGAATCTCTACTCACATTCCTGTCTCGTGGCAAATCTGACCCCAGCGTGGCCCTGCTGGACCAAGGCTGTCCCCGAGTGAGCTAATCCAGCAGAGCCCTGTTGTCCACACACAGCAGGAAAGACCTCGAAAGCCCAGCAGGCCAGGCCACGGGGCCTCTCACCCTGCAAGACTCTCACAGCGGGCTACGCCAGGCCCCGGTGATACACTGCCAAAATAGATTAATGTCACAAAAGGGGAATCTTTAGGAAAGAGAGGAATCAATCTCATTTTAGGGGGTCCATTTAGCAAAATGAAAACAAATACTTCAGGGATGGATTAGCTTTCCAGGTTTTTGGTCATTTAACAAATATTTATGGAGTGATAACTACATGCTAGGCAGCGCGATTGGCTTGGGGCCTCTGTCCCAGAAAAGCTCAAGGTCTTTTCCCCTTCTGGCAGGCAGTTTACTGGAAAGTAATTGTACTGGAAATTGTGGTATCCACAAGAATGTGCCTCTCAGAACTCCGACTCCAGGGAACAGAAGAGAGAGGGCGTGCAGGGCCCCAGCTGCTGAACTCAGAAATCCATCCCAGCGCTTGGACCAAGGCTGCAGCCCCTCTGACTGCTCCCAGTCAGTGACTGCGTGTGGCAGGGCATGAAGGCAGGTCAGCCCTGCGAGAAACTGGAGTCCTCTGACAGCTGGCTCTGGCTCGAGGACAGCCTGCCAGCCTTGGGGAACCTTCCAGAGACTGCAGGATGGTCTAGGACGCTTCCGGCGCTCTCTCCTTCACTCAGGGGAAACCCACCTGTCACCTCTCCCAGCCTTTCCCAGCCCCCTCCTCATGCCCCCTCATGGGTAATTTCCCTAATAAAACCCTTGTCCATTTCATGTACCCCGGCATCTGTTTCTCAGAGGACCCAACCTAACCTAGAAGCCTGGCCGCGTCTTCCTGCTTTCCCTCCGCACAGCCTGCCTAGATGGACCACCCTGGCTCCCGCCCGGATCGCCCCTTGCGGACACCTGAATTGATTTACTCATTAGGAGCCTCTTTATACATTTGGCGTCTCCCTGGTAGATCCTGAGTTCTGTAAGAACTTGCAATATCCTTAAGGCTTCTCATTTTGATGGTTCTCAGCAGGTGTTGCTGACCCACGGCAAGAAGGCACTTGACATCAGACTCTTACATCATATTTCAAGAAGCCCCATGACTTCCTAATATAATTAACAATAACTGTTGCATAATGAGCCCATAGGGGGATGCTAAGTTTTTCACATGCATAACCTAATTTAATGCCCAACGCTGGGCACACACCCAGTCACCAAGCAAAAACGTTTCCCCCACTATCCCTGACTCGGGGGAGGATGGATGCTGTCCTTGGAACAAGCTCTATTGCTTGCTATCCCTAGAGAGCCCCTCCTCCTTTGTGAATCCAAATCAAGACATTTGCAGGCAGAACACAAAGATCTGATCTTAGAAAGTGTGAGCATTTTCCAAGAGACAACCACTCCCCAGGTGGAGAAATTCCAGGCACACAGCTTGGTAACAAAGTTCAGCCTGGTCCGGGCTAACACATGATAGATTCAACTCTTCTTTTTAATCCTATCCTGTTTTACGCCCCCCGAGCCATTTCTTTCCTCTGCATGTCTCGGCTTCTTGGTACTTGAAAAACAAGGCCTCTGGGCTCACATCCAGGACACATCCCAGGCATTCTTCGTCCCTCCGAGCTTGATCCGTCCTCGCCGGCCCCCACATGCGGAAATGTTCCCGGGCTCACTCGGCTCACTCGAAGACGCAGCTCTACATACTAAACAGAAAGCCGCCGGCTGCTGGCCGGGGGACCTCACGCAAGTTACTTGGCATCTGTGAAACACAATTCCCTCATCTGTAAAACAGGGTCATTGGGAGGATTAAAGGGAAGAATGAATCTGAAAATGACTGTAAATCCTTGCTATGCAGCGGTGCCTAGGAGCTCCTGCGACGTGCAGAACCCCGCCCCACCCAGGGCAACCCCTTTCTCCCACGTGATCCCAGCGCACATTTAGGGTTAACCAGCCTCGCTGTCTGAGTCTTGGGGAGCACTAAGCTCCTCTCTCCGCCTTATTGTCTTGCTCCCTGACACCGTGAGTGCTCCCCGAACCCACCATTTCTACTGCCTCAGCAGAAAGGCGAAGGCACACGGTGAACTTGACAATATACGTACACTCAGAGGGGTTCGGTCATCACAGCTTCGTGACCAAGGATTGGGCTCCCTCCCGCAGGCTGTGGAGAGAGGGTGCAAATGGAAAAGGACCCCAGCCGGGAAGAAAACCTGACCGCCGAGGTCTCCATTCACCTCTGATTCCAGCCCCCGCTCAGTGGTGAATTGACCCTATTTCATGTGCCTGATGTGTAACAGATTTGGTGTAATTATGGTGATGCCGTCTGTGTATACGCTAAATGACTATAGCAGTTAATTATTTGTGGATTAAACAAGGGATGTTTCTGCCCCAGGAGAGACTGAAAGATGCCCGCCCAACCTGGTGAAAGAACCTCAGCATCCAAAAGAAAGGGGGGAGTGGCCCACACCTGTCATCCCAGAGGCTCAGGAGGTTGAGGCAGGAGGATGGCGAGTTCAAGGCCAGCCTCAGCAACTTGGTGAGGTCCTAAGCAACTCAGTGAGACCCTGTCTCTAAATAAAATATAAAAAGGACTGGGGACGTGGCTCAGTGGTTAAGCACCTCTGGGTTCAATCCCCTGTTTAAAGGGGAAGAAGAGAGAGAGAGAGAGAGAGAGAGAGAGAGAGAGAGAGAGAGAGAGAAAGTAGGGAAGTAAGAGGAAAAATCATTCTTCCCCCCAGAGTTTCTCAAGGAAGATGGGGTGAGTGGAGTTGATCTTAAAGGAGACCCCCAAGCAAGGCCAAAAGTTCCTCCAGTGTTCCAGAGAGGAGGGATGGGCAAGAGTACCCAAGTGCCAGCCAGTTCCCATGCAGCCTCTGCCATCCCTGGGAAGTCACCCTGCTAGGATGCCTTTGAGGAAAATGCATTCAGAGCCTGCGTGTTTTGCAAATATCCATCTTCCTCTTTTCATTAGATATAGAGTCCCCAATTTTTAGCTGGGTGCATGTTCCTATGCCCCAGTAAAGACCACATCTCTCAGCCTCAGCTTGCAGCGAAGTGTAGCCATGTAACCAAGTATGACCAATGGGATTAATCAGAAGCAACTGCTGAAATGTGGTCTAGAAAGGAGTGGGTGCATCCTCCCTTGCCCTTTTTCCCTTCTCACCCCTAGAAAGGAGATATGGTGGGGAGCTCAAGCAGCCATCTTGAACCATGAGGTAAATTTGGAACTGGAAGTCATATTGGGTAGAGCGACAAGATAAAAGAAATGCAAACGGCTTACACTTATATCTTACAGGCTTTATGCCAACCACATTACCAGCCTGGGACTTCTGGCCTCTGAACCTTTATGTGAGAAATCAGTTTCCAGCACATAGAGATTAGTGTCATTTGGAGTTTTGTTACTCAGAGACCACTAAAATGGAACTGATAAAGATACATAACACAGTGTCTTTGTTCGAAGTGGAAATTGGCATGGAGGAGGTTTACTGGGATATGGTCTCGAGGTCAATGCTTGAGTTGGAATAAGGGAAGAAGACTGAGCAGAAGAGAAGCTAAATGGCAATGTTGTCACAACAGCCACCCTGGTGGATCCTATGGGGACCTCTAAAGTGTGGCTCTCCAAAGTTCTTCTGAACTGAGATAAGAGGGCTGAGCCTCTGGACCTCTCTGGACTTTGGTTTTCTCATCTGTAAAATGGGTGTTACTGAACTCACACTTGTGGGGATGGGAAGCAATGTGAGTAAAGACCAGGCTCGCAGGTAAACGTGGAAAGAGCCAGCCTGCAAAAGCCTGTGGGATATTGGCTACATCCTCTGTGAACCCGTGTCTGTGTCTCAACTAAGTGGCTTATCTAAGCATCATAGGAGACAAGCAGGCAATTGTCACTTCTCCAGAACCTTCTCTAACAGAGTCACCTTGTCAAACGTGGAGAATTCCCAATCCCCTGTGTCCCTACACTACCCTGTTTTTAATGCCATCATGGCTCTTATCACATTGACTGTGACTTTTTTCCGGGGCCATCTCTAATTCCTGCGTTTCTAGTTTGGTGTCTGGCATGTAAGAAAATGCTCAATGTAGCAGGGCATGGTGGCGCACGCCTGTGATCCCAGCTGCTCAGGAGGCAGACAGGAGGATCGCAGGTTCAAGGGCAGCCACAGCAAAGTAGCAAGACTTGTCTCAAAATAAAAAGGGCTGGGGATGTAGATCAGTGATAGAGCACCCTCGGGTTCAATGCCCAGCACCAAAGAAAGAAATAGAGACAGACAGACAGAGGGGGGGGAGAGAGAGAGAGAGAGAGAGAGAAGAGAGAGAGAGAGAGAGAGAGAGAGGGAGAGAGAGGAGAAAGAGAGAGAGAGAGAGAGAGGGAGAGAGAGAGAGAGAGAGAGAGAGAGAGAGAGAGAGAGAGAGAGAGAGAGAGAGAGAAAGGAAGGAAGGAAGGAAGGAAGGAAGGAAGGAAGGAAGGAAGGAAGGAAGGAAGGAAGGAGGGAAGGAAGGAAGGAAGAAGGGAGAGAGAGAGGGAGGGAGGGAGGGAGGGAAAAGAAAACAAATGAAAAGAAGATATCCAGTGTATGGCCATTATATCAACAATTCTCCTTAAAGAGCTCAAATTTCTGTGATATTGACAGGACAGAATATCTGAAGCAAAGAAATATGGCCTTACCCTTCTCTCTCTCTCTCTCTCTCTCTCTCTCTCTGAACCCAGGGGCACTTAACCCCTGAGTCACATCCCCAGCCCTTTTTATTTTTTATTTAGAGATAGGATCTCACTAAATTGCTGAGGTTGACTTTGAACTTGCAATCCTCCTGCCTCGGCCTCCCCAGATGCTGGGATTCCAGATGTGTGCCCCTGCACCCAGCTTCAACATTACCATCTCTTACTTGGAACCTCCTGAGCCTCGATTTTCTCACCCAAATAGTGGGAATAATAGTAAAAACAAACGAGGCTGTTGCAATGACTGAATTAGATGTTGGTTTAAAAACTACAAGGCATGACGTAGATGGTGTATTATTGGAGAAGGGAGAGGGGTAGTTTTCATTAGGGAAGTCTAAGTCTGTGCCTCTGCGGAGTTGTTTTTAGTGCAGAACATTCTGGCTACGTAGTTCTGCAATATTAGGCAATCACCAAAGTGTAGACCCAGGGACAATTTGCCACATCCCAAAAGTAGTCTTAATGTCAGTCGCTCTAGTCTGGAAATGCAAACTATCTGGTCACATAAGCCACTAGGTAAAGGCTGTCAAGGGGGCCCAGCCCTGGACATTCAGATGTTAAGACAGAGCAGTTAGGGATGGAATCAGGGCCACTTTGCTGTCTGCCTTGTGTGGTGAAGGCACCTAGCATAGTACATACAGGACTCCAGGCGAGGGATACTCTCCTTCCCAGATGACTAGTAGTGACAAGGAGTAACCTATGCCCTCTAGCTATTCCAAAATATGCCTGGGGGGAGGGACCTGACATAAATCTGCAGGGCAGCCATGATGGATTCATACCAGTGGGGCAGGATGACCAACTCAGATCCTGTGTTGAAGTGCTGAGGACATAGGAGGAATTCAAAGCATCCTTACCTGGAAAATAAGTGATTTACCAGCAACACAATTGAGAAGCAGCAGGTCAGAGCAGTTAAGAGAAAGGACTCTGGAGCAAGCCTGCCTGGAGTCTTGCCTCTACAATATTTAACTGTTACCTTTGTCAGATTACATATCCTTTCTGGGCCTCATTTTCCCTTTCTGTAAAATGGATCAGTAAAAATTCTCACTTCACAGGTTGTCCTGAGGGCTGAGTTAGCCTAACTATAATGCCCTTCGCCTCTGTCGTGTAATAACTGTGGCAGGAATTGGGAACTGGAAGAAGGGATGGGGAGCTGTTTGCAATTTCAGGGTGCTGGCCCCAGGAGACAAGAGCCTTATTCCATATGGGCTCAATGCAATTGGAGATGTCGGTCTCCACATGGAAATTGAAATAACACCACAAATCAGGTGCAGTGGTGCACGCTTATAATCCTGGCAGCTCAGGAGACTGAGGCAGGAGGATCATGAGTTCAAAACCAGCCTCAGCAACTCAGTGAGGCGCTAAGCAACTTGGTGAGATCCTGTGTCTAATAAAATACAAAAAAGGACTGGGAGGTGACTCAGGGGTTAAATGCCCCTGGGTTCAATCCCCAGTAATCCCCCCCAAAAAAAGAAAGTAAGAAAGAAAAACAAAAAGAGCAAAATAACACCGCAAAGCTAAATACAGTCAGAAATTAGTGAGAGGGTATACAAGAAGCAAGAACCTTGAACTCCAATCTTGCAGAGACATGCCACTTGATCCGACTCAGTATTTTTTTTTTTTGGGAATTTATCTGCTCAGAAAACCAATAGGTTAAAAGGAGTTGTCTTCAGGCATGGCTGAATCCAGGCACGTATCCTGAGTGATGACAAGATGACCATCCGCTGTTCCAAACTTGCATTTTATTGATAAAGGAGCAATGACAAAGGCAGTACTCTTTCCAAGCAGTTCCAGAAAAATCTCTACAGCCGTCACTGTAGCTTTGGCCACTCCAGGACCCAAGGAACATGACTTGAGCTAAAAAGCCTGAGGAGCTCATGGCTCCCCAAAGGAAAACTGGGGAGAAGCTGGAGGATAGGTACTGAGTGGCTAAGCAAAATAACTAAGAGATAATCCCTTCACTAAGGAGGCGAGGCTAAAGCTCACCCCATCTCCCCTATTCTCGTTTAAATAGTAACCAGCATTTGTTCAAAAGCACAAATTGCAAATGTCTAGCACCTACACCATTTAATCTCTCAACCCACTCACATCAATTCTAGGCAAGGGGAAAACTGACGACGCCAAGGCCCAGAGGTGGGGCGGCCCACAGCAGGGCAAGACTCAACTGGCAGCCCTGTGCCGAAGGGTTCAAAGGTTAAGAGCCTGCTGCATTTGGAGGGCACGGTTCTTTCCAGCCAGAGGGGAAGGGAACCCATTTCATTCTGTCTCTTTCCAGCTCCTTCTTAAAGTCCCGGGGTGCCATAGCAGGGAGAGAACATAGGAACAGGCTGATGACTTGCTCAGATCTGGAAGTAGTTGTTGAGGGTCTTAAACGTGATTCTCAAGTGCCAGCAGGAAGAAAAATGGCTGACAGAAAATGGCGGACTCTGTGAGGGGAAAGAGGGTGAAGTTGAGTTTATTTGTTTCAACCGAAAATGCCCCAAGAGCGTTCAGATAAAAGTGACCACACACTGAGGCCCAAGCTGTCAATTCCAGGGTCCTGAAGTCACCTGTATTCCTGGCCCAGCTCTTGAAGGAAGTCTGTGCAGAGAGAAAGGAAGGAAGGGTGGAAATGGGGCCTGAGGAGAGGCCCACATTTAGGGGATCAGATAAAGGTTGGGAGCACAAAGAAGAAATGAAACCTCAGCAGGAGCGAAGAGAGGGACTTTGGTGTGCAGGTAACAATTCCCAAACCCATAAGTCTCTGGGTCCTAGGAATGAGGTAGCCAATGGGTGTGCTGCCTGACAAGAACTGGGGGGCCCTGGCTCTTGTAAGTCTAGAAAGCACACTTCAGGTCAGCAGAATTCATACTCAGCCTAGACAAGGGGACAGAAGCGTTGTTCAATCAGTACGTTTTGTGACTGTGACTGAAGAAGAAGAAAAAGAAGGGGAGAAATAGAAGGAGGGAAATAGCACATTCTCTCTCTCTCTCTCTCTCTCTCTCTCTTTCTCTCTCTCCACACACACACACACACATACACACACACACACACACACACGCAAGCTTTTGAACGAAGAGAAATGGTTTCTGTTGTCAGAGAATTCCTTGGAGAATCCTCCCCAGACGCCATCTTCTCCAGAAACATAAGGTTCTCACACACGGGTGCACGTGTACACACACACAGTCGCACAGAGGCACACATGTCACCGCAGGGACCAGGCTGCTGGGCTCATACTCCAGTGGTTGGAGATGACACAGCAGTGGTGGAAGGGAGTGAGAAAGAGCCTGTCGCAGAGGGGACCTGGGTGGCTTCATCCGGGAGCACCCTTTGCATCTGGGTGTGGCCGGGGAGCCTGCTCCTCCCTGTGGGCAGGCCTGGCAGGCTGGTCCCCACATGTGAGTGTCAATGCCTTGATAAACAGGGAGCTCGCTAGAATGCAGCTGCTAATTGGGGCTAGAGCTGCAGCCTCTCGCCCTGGGAGCAATGGTTAATGACAGGCCACTGGGGGAACCACAGACATTTGCCACTGTTGCGGGCCTGTCCTCTCTGTTTCTTAAATGGCAGTTTATCTAAAAATTGAAAACACTTTCCTGGGAATAATTATTTCTTGGAAGCTCTGAGACTGCTATCAGATTTCACAGACTGCTGTCGGAGCAACCTTCTGTAGGCCAAGGGATGGCTGCCGTTGCTGCTTTTGGGGACACAGCTTAGCTTCTGCCTCCTGCCCTGACACACCTTCCAGCTCTTTCCTGGGTCTCTACTGTGCTCCCACTGTGGGCATGCTCCAAGGGGTTTCCTGGCTAATTTAAGGCTCAGTGGGAGCTTTGCCAAGTAAAGGTAGGCCAGGGAAGGAGGACAGGAGAAAATCTTCACACTTCCAGGGAAAGATTCTTCTAGAATCGCTAAGCTCCAGGGTCCTCTCTTCCGGCGTAGACTGAGCCGCAGGCCTATTGGTGGGACAGTGTCAAAGTGCACCCGTGGGAGTCTGCCAGCTGCCACATGAAGGTATGGGCGGCCCTGGCGGAAGGGACACCGGGGAGCCAGAGCCGGCCTTGCCTTCTGCACTTGGGTCTGGCACAGCCACCTAGGCAGTGACGGAGAAGTGGGAACCCGTGCCAAAAGCTGACCTCACGCATACCCTCCCGCGACAGGGCACCCGGCCTGGAAACATGGCCGCAGGCAGGGTCCGCCTTGGGCGTAGAGGGCAGTGACACGGGCCGTTAAACTCAACGTGTTGGCCACAGGCCAGCCTTCCGGCTTGGCAATTACACACTGTCTACCTCTGCCTGTCCCTGCTGCCCCGTCACCTCCCTGTCAAGCAGCTTTAATGCCGCTCGCCTCTTCCTGTCAGCAAATGTTGTGTGTGGCGTTGCTGGGCGACAGTTGAGCAGGGCTTGCAATTTCCTGGCCCCTGGGCCCCTGACGGAGACTTCCCTCTGAGGGCTTAGCAAGGTTCCGTGTGTGTCATCGCCGCATGAGCCCCAGCACGGAGAAGGACAGGCCACACAGGGCTCCTGGAGAAGGGGTCGCAGGGGCCTGATCCACTGAGGGTAACTAGAAGGTGGAGCCAGACTTTTCTCAGGCTCCCAGCTCCCTGTGGAGCTGTGCCCTTGGTCCTCTTCACAGATACATCTGGGAAGCCTGCAATTTATTCTACCAAATGCTTTATAAAGACAGGAACCACAACTCCAGTCCCCAAGCAAAGTCACGTGTGTCTCCTGCCCATGGGAACCTGGACAGGGGTCACACCACCAGGCATTCTGGGAACACAATAAATCGAAGGAGACACTTCAAGTTTTACAGATGAACTCAGATTCCAAGCCAGGTTCAGCCAACTACCAGCTGTGTGACCTCAGAGCCTCGCACCACCTCTCTGGGCCTGGCGTCCTTATCTGTGACATGAGGTGATGAAGGGACTTCTTTCTTACTCTGTATGCCAAAAAGCCACATGGATGTGTCACAGTAGGAAAGGACTCTCCATCCTAATGAGGGAGATGCAAGGAATTAAGTGACATGAGGACCTGGAAAGGAGTCAACAGGGACAGGAGAAGAGGCTGAAGAGTTAAAACGAGAGCTGGTGAACCAGGGCAGAAGATAGCAGGCCAGCAGCAAAACAAAAATCAGCAGAAAAGGGAGGAGTCTTCAGGTCATGCAGATCCAATTCCAAATTTGTGCTCTGTCCTGTCTGAGCTGTGTGTCCCTGGGCAACTTGCTTAACCTCTCTGAACCTCACCTATTCAAGGTACTCCCAGTGCTCACCTCACAGGCTTGTTTTGAGGCTCACACATGACCTGACAAGGGGTAGACACCCAGTGAGGTCAGCCCTCAGTCTGCTGGGAGAAAGGGCACTTATCTGTCAAAAGATCAAATCAACCCTCAAGGGAATAAGGGTATCAGGCTCCAGCAAGGGCAGCCAGGGAAGGTGTGTTAGTCAGGATTCTTGTGGTTCCAAGTGACAGGAACAGACCTTAAAGTGCAGTGAGCAGCAGAGAGCATGTAATGGCACAGGTGGCTTGGGGACAGCAGCACTGAAACAGAGGCACGAACACCCCACTCATGTGCACTCAACCTGCACATGAACCTGACGCAAATACCAAGGCTTTCCTTCCAGCCCCAGGAGCACCTGTGGCTCACGTGCACTGCAGAGTCACGCACCAGAAGCAACCCTCCCCCCTAATGGTCAGGAAGTTACCATCTCTTGGAGTTCACCAACCGGACAGAGGCTTAGTTGTCCAAAGGGCAGTTGGTTGAGCAATACAGCCATTATCGATTTCCTTCCCTTCCCTGCCTCACTTCCCTCCTCCCCTATCTGTACCTCCTGTGATCATTGTACAAATAAACTACCTGCAATCAAATCCTTGTTTGGAGGTCTACTTCTGGGAACCCAAATCAAAGCAAATAGTGAGGCTTCAGGTCTGGCTAGTTCTAGGTGCATAAGAAATATTAATAGGAATCTGTTCTTCTCTGTCTCTCGGCTCAGTTCTGCCTTTCACTTATCCCCGTTCCAGACGGAGAGAAGATATATTCAAAGTATTTCGACAGATAAAAGTTGTACTTTATCCCCAGGATAGAGACTGGGCATCCTCTAAGAAAGTGGGAAAGGGAAGACAGAAAAGCATGAGGGAGACAAATGAGTGGATCAAGCAGAGGGACAGAGGGACAGAATTCCTCTCCTTGGCACCTGACTTGTGGATATACACTGGACTGTTGGGAGCTACCAGGGAGGGGCAGACATGTTTGGGCTTGGAAAGAAATATAGTCCTGTGCCACATACATTTCAGTCAGACCACAAACACTAGGGTGGTTCCATGAGATTATATCACCTGCTGATGTCACAAGCACTTGGTTTACGTAGGCACACGCCGTGGTATTTGGACAAAGACAACATTGCCTAGCAATGCTTTTCTCAGAAAATTTCCCCATCATTAAGCAACACATGGTTGGAGTTATAAAAGGCAATGTAATCACAGCCCCAGGGGCCATTGTGAAATGGCAGACGTGCGTGTGTGTGTGTTTGGAGATGAAGGTGCCCCGTGAGCTGGGAGGGGGGACCCCGAGGCAGCTGGCGTGACGTTCCTACATGCAGATCCTATGGCAGAGAAATCGGAAACAGGAGCTCTGGTAACCGAGAGCTTGGCTGAAGCAGCCAAGGTGAAGTAGCTTCGGACTGTACCAGTTGTAGCACTGAAAGTCCTGTGTCCTGGGATACCTCTTTGCCGTAGGTCCGAGGGGACAGCTGCTAACGGAGATGCCTGCCGCAGTAGAAGTTGCTAGGATATAGATTCTGAGCGGAGTAGAAGAACAGATGGAGCAGATGAAAAGAGAATATCCAATAGAGTTTAAGCAAAACGTTTCTGTTGTTTATTTTGCTTTTTGTTTTTCTTCTTTTTATACCAGAAATCAAACCCAGGGGTGCTTAATCACTGAGCCATGTTCCCAGACCTTTCTTATTTTTTTTTATTTTGAGACAGTCTTGCTACGTTGCTTGTGGCCTTGTCAGTTGCTGAGGCTGGCCTCAAACTTGCGATCCTCCTGCTTTGGCCTCCCCCGTCACTGAGAGCACATACTTTTTTTTGGGGGGGGGTGCTGGGGATCGAACCCAGGGCCTTGTGCTTACAAAGCAAGCACTCTACCGACTGAGCTATCTCCCCAGCCCCAGCACATACTTTTTGACCCTGAAATCCTACCTCTAGGAGTCTTTCAGAAATACTCACACTCACACCAAAAAATGGATATATTCACACGAAGGTTTTTCTTGTCTGTAATGCTGTAAACTTGGTGGTACTGTAATGGGGGAAGAGTTAGTGAAATCAGGGCATATCCACTGTGGCATACTTGACAGTTAATAAAAAGCAATAGTTATTTCTAGATCAGCCCAGTTTCTGTAGAAACAGACCCGGGGACCAAGATAAGAATGCAAAGCTGGGGATGTGGGGGGAAAAGGAGGGTGCAGGTGGGGTGGTGGGGCGTGGAGAAGGGAGACCAGGCAGTAAAGGCAGCAGGTCACAACTCAATCCTGCTGGAAACCTCTCAGACATGCTGTCCGAGTTATCCCACCCAAATTGCAAGAGAGCTGGTGGAATCACATACCAATTCCTGAGCCTCATCTGTGGAAGGCTGCTTCTGGGCTGTCAATGCACTGAAACTCGGCCATCCTTGCTTTTGGCAGAGCCATGGAGGAAGACCTTAAGCCACAGGATGCAGACCTTGGCAGCTAGAGGCAGGGACACATACTAAAGCAGAAAGTCTCCAAGGACGCAAGCCAGGCACCCACAGTACCTGCCAAATCTAACCACAGTCACGCATTGCTTAAGGTTGGGATACGTTTTGAAGATCTTTGAGCCCACTTACACCACCTAGATACTCTCCACTGATCCACAACTAGGCTACAGCAGAGACCGTTGCTCCCAGGGCCACGAAGAACAAAGCAACCCTGGAGTAAATCAAACACAAGACACAATGATGCAATCAGCAGATGGAGGAGCCGGGCGTGGTGGCGCACACCTGCAATCCCACTGGCTGGGGAGGCCGAGGCAGAAGGATTGCAAGTTCAAAGCCAGCCTCAGCAACTCAGCGAGAGCCGGTCTCAAAATACAACATACAAAGGGCTGGGGATGTGGCTCAGTGGTAAAGCATCCCTGGGTTTCAATCCCTGGTACCAAAAAGAAAAAAGGGAAGAAGAGAGAGAGAGAGAGGAGAGAGAGAGAGAGAGAGAGAGGCAGGAAATATGTTTGGGACTGCTGCCTGCATAATGTGGTATACTGTTTATAGTGGATTTTTTCCTACGTACAAGGAGCACACTGTAATATGATGATTAAAAGTATAGTATAAAAACTACATAAATCAGTACCAGTCATTCACTATCATTATCAAGCATCACCATGTGCTGGACGTAATCACATACACTGTACTTTGGTGCTCCTGACGGCTCTGTAGGTTTGTTCGCATCAGCATCCCCACGAATTCAAGAGCACTGCATCGCGCCACGACGTTTCCACAGTGAGGACATCACTAAGGCCACAGGAATGTTTCATCTCCATTGTCATCTTATGCGACTCTACCATCACATTCGCAGTTTGTCACGGACCAAAATGTTGTTACACGGCTCGGGACTGTATTGTTGGGAGGCGAAATCCCCAGCTGCATTGTTTAAGTTGGGGAAGAGACCCCAAAGCGTGGCTGCATTTTTATTACTAAAATGTGTGTCTGTGCATGTGAGTTTGGGGGTTCGTCTACACACATATGTAAGAGAAATGCAAAAGTGCAGAGACCTGAAGGTGTAATCAGGAGTGGAGGCAGGGCCATCTATTTCTCTCGTCTGAATTTTCCCAGGCAAGCATTACCTTTGTAATTAATAGTAATAAAATCATATAATAATAATAGTTGTTGTTTTAAATGAAGTGAGAATTAAAGAAATGGAATGTGTCACCTCTGAGGGGAAAGGGGGATGATAAAGGTCCATGTTCTTCTGAAATCCTTCAGGTCTGATCCATTTCAGAATTGAGACTTTTTGTATATTAGAAACGTAAGACTTGTAGAAACCCTGTTTTACGAACCTCCTTCCAGGGAGTAATCAGACACATTGATATTTCTGGCTGAGACATGGGACCAGTCGCACAAAGGGTAATAAATAATGACTCTAAAGAGCATCATATTGAGCCAGGCACAGTGGCACACAGCTGTGATCCCAGCAGCTTGGGAGGCTGAGGCAGGAGGATCAAGAGTTCAAAGCCAGCCTCAGCTACTTGGTGGACCCTCAGCAACTCAGTGAGACTCTGTCTTAAATAAAATACAAAACAGGGCTGGGGATGTGGCTCAGTGGATAAGCACCCCTGGGTTCAATCCCCAGTACCAAAAAAAAAAAAAAAAAAAAGAGAGAGAGAGAGAGAGAGAGAGAAAGAGAGAGAGGCTTATACTGGTTCAAACCAGGTTGTACCAACTTTACATAAAACTTCTGGGTTTCCATTACTAAGGAAAAGGGAAACTCTAAAACCAAAGCCCAGGGATCAAGAAATCAGAGCAACTCAGTCCTCATAGAATGATACAGCCTTAGCACCTTACAGTAACCACACAGGAGCCAGTTGGACCCAGTTTCTTCTGTCACTATAAAACACTCTTGGTGTCACAGTCTAAATATTATGGACACCACCCCTCCCCCAGGGATCTTGTGCAAATATAGATTCCTATTAAGCAGGTCCAGGGACATGGTATGGTTTGGATTTGGTTTCCAGGTGTCCCCGCAAAGGTTTATATATTGGAACTTGGTCCTCAGGGGGCTGATGTTGAGAGTTAGGACTTTTAAGAGTTGAAGACTACTGAGAGGTCATTGAGTCACTGAGGCACAGTCCCTGGGGATCATGGGGCCCCAGTAGTTTTCTGGCTTCCTGTTTTTGATATGAGCTCTTCCTCACATGCACACCCCTGCCATGAAGTGCTGCAGCCTAGAGGGTCCTCGATAGAGCAGAGCCAGTGCTAACGCCATGACCTTGAACCGCCCAAACTGTGAGCTAAATAAACTTCTTGTCTTTATAAAGTCAGCCTGCCTCCACTATTTCATTACAGGAACAACACCACCAAAAAAAAGACAATACAGATGAGGCCTGAGATTCTGCATTCATTCCTAACACCTCCCGGGGTGAGGCTAATGCCTCTTACCAGGGGACCACACTTTGAGTAGTGACACCATAAAGTCATTCAATTGAACTGAAATGGGTCTCCATATAACTTTCAGCTATCAGCCATGGCAGCCACAGAGAACATGTCAAATTGTCATATAAATCATCGGGTTCCTTTGATCAGGTGCCAACAGGGAAAACATGACAGGGCAGGGCTTGGTGAGGGAGGGGAACCCAAACAGAAAAGCATATTTCTTTGAAAGCCTAGAGAGGCCCTGAAAGAGTGAGATCAGGACCAGAGAGCAAATAAAGGCTGTGGGAGAGGAGAGGGGAGGAGTAGTTACCCAGATGTGCCTGCTTAATGCTATTTTATCACCTGGGTGTCAGGAGGCCCAGCCAAACAGATGACTGGGAGCATATAAACCCGAATGCAGGAGTATCGTGGACCTGTAGCTGCAATCAGCCTTGGCAAAGTCACGGGTGTGGGTGGTAATGCTGAAAAGGCACATCAGGGAAGAGGCACAAGGGAACTTCCTGGGTGCAGGTTAAAAACATCCTCCACGTTGATCTGGGAATGGTTGCATGGGTGTTGCATACATAATAAGTCATCAAAACATGT
The DNA here is from genome assembly GCF_902686445.1 of Sciurus carolinensis. Taxonomy (NCBI): domain Eukaryota; kingdom Metazoa; phylum Chordata; class Mammalia; order Rodentia; family Sciuridae; genus Sciurus; species Sciurus carolinensis. The sequence goes on from NC_062232.1 coordinate 32,675,343, forward strand.
GCTTAAGATTAATGAAGTTGACTATGTAGTTGTCACATCTCAATTGAAATTGGAAAAAAATTTTCCATAAACCTCAACGGTGGGATTAAGTAGGTGAGCCAGTCCTTGGACCCTCCAGAGCATTGTCTAAAGTCTCAAGGAAATGACAAACTGCCTAGCGGGCTACAATAGCAGACTGTGCCTTTACCAGAACTGAACTAACTAGACCATGGGACTGCACCCCGGGTATGACAATTAAGCAGATGAGATTTGTACAAGGACGTCTCATGGCTTTGGTCACATGAGATATCGGGGAATGATTTCATTTGGCCAAGACCGCCCCCCAGCCCACGAAAATCTATTCTGCTCCATTTATTTGAAGCAGTAATGTGCTCAAGATTATGACTGATTTTGACCACTGAGATGAAAGTTGAAATGATTGACCCCACTGGAAGTTCTCCCTTAAAAGAGGGATGTGCCTTTCTTCCTCCTTTCTTCACATTACTGCATGCAGATATAATGGCTGGAGCTCCAGCAGTCTTTTTAGACCATGAGGGCAAGGAAAGTTGTTTGGGGGTGGAAGAAGACTTAGTCCCTGATAATTTCATCAAGGATCCCAGATGCTTATTTAACCCGAGAGAGAAAACTGTCTTTCTTATTGAAACCCAATTATTTTGGATTCTTTTTTCCTGCCATTTGTAGACAAATCTAACTCAGAGAGATTCCCTTTGTCTGTACGTAATGTACCAAACTCTCTTGGGGGAGTTCACATTGGCCCCGTACTGCCTATGTGCCCTATGGAGTGGAGAAGGAAGGGATCAAGGAAACCCATACCCTGGGACTCAGGAGCAGACCACACAAATGACTACAAACTATCCCAATATCCTCCCCATTTACAGGCTCTTTCACCGAGAGGAAATCTATTTGTCTACCCTTTAATCTTGGTTGGCTGTATGACGTGCTTTGGTCAGTAAGACAGCAACAAAAGTGGCCTGAGCAGAGATTTGCAAAGCTCTTGACATTGGGACTTGCTATTTTGTTACTCTTGGAGTCTTAAGATGTCCATGTGAATGAGTCCAGACCAACTCTGGTGGAGGATGTCAGACCACGAGTGTTAACGGGGACTCTCTAAAAGAACAGAAACAATAGAATGCATATGTAATTATAAGAGGAGATTTATCAGATTGGCTGACCAATCAGAAGCTGGAGAGTCCCAGCATGGCAGTCCACTGGCCATTGTGGGACTATCCAGAAAATAGTACTGGCATCCAGGGGAAACCAGTAGCTGCTCAGTTCAACAAACCAGGATCTTCAGATCAAGTGGGATGGATCATGCAGCCCTCCTCTGAGGCTGAAGACCTGGAAGTTCCCTAGAGAGTCTCTGGTGCAGATTCACATATCAAGGTGGAAGGATCTAGAGTCTGATGTCCATGGGTGATGGTAGCCGGAACAAAACATGCACTCTCGAAAAGAATCGAGCTTGCGCCCATATGCAAGCTGCCCTCTTCTTTTGCCTCTTGTTCTGTTCAGGCCCCCAGTGTATAGGACCGTGCCATCCATGTGACTGACCCACATGCCAATCATCTCTGGAAACACTTGCACAGGCACACCCCAAAGTGTACTTTATGGATTTTCTAGACATCTCTCAATCCAGTCGAGTTAACCACCAAAATTGACCATCACAGCACAGGAAGAGAAGCCTCTCCCGGCCCCGGCCACCATATCAGTAGACTGTGGAGAGTAGCAAGAGCAAGCCCAGCCCAGCTCAGAAGAGCCACCTGACTGAACTACAGACTGATGCGAAAAATGGTAGTTGCTTTAGACCACTAAATCTTGGGTGGTTTGTTAGATAGAAAGAAGCTGAATGGTACAGGGAGCTTGGGTTTGGAAGGGCAAAGTTCTGTCTGCCCTGCCTTACCCCAGGGCAATGGCAGTAAGGGAAGAAAATACAAGAAAGTCCAGAAAATATAAGAGTCCAATGCTGTGTCATGCCCAAGATTCCTCCCCGTGCTCCTGGCTTTCGTCCCAGCCTGGCCCATCTCTCAACTAGATGCACACCTCCTCTAGGAGCAAGAGGAGGGGGTCCAGACCCATCTCTCCATTCCTCCACAGGGAGGAGGAAGTGGGGTAGCAGGAGGCCCCAGGGTAGCCTGGGAAGCATGGCTTTCCCAGGGTAAAGGGAAGCCTTAGCTCTAGAAGCCAGGGAAAGGTGTGGGGGTGGAGGAAGGTGTAGCCCTTGGGGCTAGTTTATGCTTTTAAAACATGCAGATGTACAGAGAGACGGAACGAGGCTTTTCTATTATAAAATATGTGCTTAGCATATTTATGTCATAGTTTCAATGCGTGCACTGAATTGAGTGAGTGCATTAGAGAAGGAGATTTCCTTTGCCGCTTTTGATAGACTTCGGTCTATCTGCAGCCTGCTCATGGTCTTCGTGCATAAAAGGAACCCTGGTGTCTGGCAGGGGGGGTGACCTGAGGGAGGAGGGACATGCCAGACTCTCAGCTTCACTCTAAAGGGCTCACGACATGCGTTTCCTGCAACAAGTCCCACTCAGAGTGCCAGGGACCTGCTGCTTATTGGAGCAACTCCCTGAAAGATGGGGTGCAGGGAAACTTGGAATACTGAGGGCTCCCAAAGAGCTGGCCTCGTGGGGCAGCAACCCGGGGCGGGGGAACAGTGCGCTACGGCCTGGCAGAAAAGACTCACCTTGCTGTGGCATGTGGTCTTGTCCCTCCTCCTGTCGCCAGGCTGTCCCTTTCATTCGCTTTGTGGCTTTTTCTCTCCTTCTCTCACTTTCTTTCTCTCCCTCTCTTTCAATCTCTTTCCCCCAACTCTTTCCATCTGAATTGGCCATAACACAGAGCTGAAATTCTTTTTATTATCAACTGTATTTGTTGAATACCGTTTGACATTCCTTGCTCTTAATTTTTAAAGTGGATGAGCCGAACACTTAATGGTTTTCTTTTCAAAAAAATTTATATCACAGCAGTAGTCATTAGGGCTCCTCACAAACAGTTCAGTCCATGACTGGATTGAATGTCCCCATTCAGTTTGGGTGTTCCTCGTGGTCAAGTAACTTGTTTGGACTAATTGTCACCTGTTTGGGCCAATTGGATTCCAGCACTCCTGGGTGGAAGCAAATAGCCAGCAGGCTTTAGGGCTATGGGATACATTGATTTTTTGGTTTTTAAGGGTTTTTTTTTTTTTAATGTTGATAGACCTTTATTTTATTCATTTATTTGTACTGATGCTGAGAATCGAACCCAGTGCCTTACACATGTTAGGCAAGTGCTCTATCACTGAGCCACGACCCCAGCCTCCAGGATACATTGTTTTCCTGCTGGTTCAGAAATGGGGGAGGCTTCTGGAAGGGAGGTGGGGCTCGTGTGAAGAGGAAGGTTTTCTCAGCCTGGATTCTGAGTGATGGCAGTGAGCCGATTCCCCCCACCCACCACATCTGGCAGGGAGTGTGAGTAAGGAATAAGCCTTCTTACACTAAGCCACAGAGTTTGTTACTGCAGCATGGTCTTACCTTATTCTGACTGATACAACCATTTTACCACATAGCATTCTGGTATCTTCTCTAAAAAGAAATCTTTTACTGTGATGCCAACATTATTATCTATGTCAGTGTTTTAAAAAAATTAGGAGGGCTCTCAGGATCCCTTTGCAAATCTGATGAAACTCTGAGCTCCCTTTACCCAAACATGTATGCACAAGCAAAGTTTTGCATACCGTTGTAGGTGTTCACTCTAGGGCAGGAACGCCTTCTCTGTTCTAGAAACCGATGAGTCATATCACCATTCTGCCGGACAGATTTCATCCAAAGGGATGGGTAGAATGAAGTCTTCTTTCGTCTTCCTCTTTGCATCTTCCCCAAGAACACGAAACCATCAGAGGCAGGCACAGAACTCTGATGGTTCTAGTGGCTTTCTAATGAAAAGAAGCCACGCATTATTTCCATGGACAGGAGTTCAGGACACTTCTGGAACCACATCTCCAAAACCCCTTGGCAGAGAAGAACTGAAAATAAGGGGAAACAAGGAGTTTGGAAGGAATGCAGTGATGAAGCACTTGACCATGACCCCATAGGCTTGTCCTTGTGGATTTCTTGTTGCTACTAAGAGCATTTCCTTGATCTGGGACATGCATCCTACGTTTGGAGGAACAAACTCTTTTTTCACTATCTCACCTGTAAGATATTTTTTGCCCTTTTGAATGTCACTCTGATCACTTGTGCAGCCTAAATTACTGACTGGAAAAATTCACCGGTTGTTCAGAACTGGGAACAAATGTCCCCTATAAAGATGATGCTTAAAGTGGAAGTCCATCACCATAGACAAATCACCCAAGTCTATCGAGTGCATCTGCATGCTGGAAAACATCAGAAGCCAAATGTAGGGATCTATACAACGAGATAGGACAGGAAATTTGACTTTGGTTGTTCTCTTATCTATTTTCTGACTCTCCTGTCTCTCACTGTCCCTTCATTCAGGTCCTCAGTCTCCAAAGCACATTATTGCTAGAATAGCCCCTCTTTCTCACTCCAAATTTCACTTCCTCGGTGTAGCTGAATGCAAAAGGGTGTTGCAAAGAAAGTCATTTTATTAGACTAATTCACACTACAGTATGAATGATTGAGAGCTCCTTCATCTTTAGTCACTAAGACAAAAGTATGTCACAAACTAGCTCTTAACATGACCATGTTAGGGCTGTGTGTGTGAGTGTGAGAGAGAGAGAGAGAGCACGCTCAGTAGCCATAGGTCACTAAATTCAGTGTACCTGGAGCCAGAGGAAGACCAAGAAAAGAAGCAATGACATCAGCATCACACAGAAATCTCCTGTGATGAACGAGGGGCATTGTCTGCACAGCAGGCTGGCATCTTGGGAAAGGGAAACCCTTATTTGAGGGAGTGGGTGGTTGCAAGTAGGAAGAATAGATTTTTCATTCCTCAAAAAACCACTCGTGGAATATAAAATTAGTCACAGCCCCTTGATACTGGGTACAGAAATCAAATTCATATGGTGCCTAATTCTGCCTAAACACACAGCTCTCTGTGCCCTGGGGCTATGTCCAGAGGTCTGACAGATGAGACAGTCTTCACTTTCACTCTTTCCAACTGGGTGAGGATGTGCCTCCCTCCCTTCCTCCCCTCCCCTCCCTCCCTCCCGGAAAGAGGCCAGGTGCCAAAGGGGACGTTATCATCTCTCCCTTCATTCAGAAGCTTTGTCTGCAAGATTGGAAAACGGCTAGCTGGTATATTTCGAGGGATCAAATAATTAGTTCTCTTGGAATCTCGTTTTAGATTTTAATTCTTAGTCTTGAAGCCAAACTAGAGAGCAGAAATTTCTATCTGCGGCTGGAGGGATTCAGTTTCAGCACACTAAAAAAAGGCCCTGCTTCGGAGGCATTTTTCCATGCATGAATCAAATTATTCCAGCTGGGTTTTACCAACACGTAGGTAATCAAAACCTACTTTCACTTGCTATTTTATTCTTTATTTACTAGTTCTATAAATACTATGATGGGTGTGCTTTTATATTGGGGTGGGGAGGAGCCGGGGAGAAGCAGCTGTTTGCAGCCATGGGTCACGTGCTGATCTAGAGTGTTTGTGTGTGTGTTGGGGGTGGGGGACAGGCCCGCCACCATCACCACATCTGCTGAGAACACATCTCAGCCATTCCCATCTTTGGGCTCCTGGATGTGGCCACCAGTATCCCATTTATCATACCTGTTTAGAGAATCTTTGCCACCCTTTTTTTTTCATCTAGGCTGAGAAGGTCAACCTGATTTCTCAGAAAAGGGTATCCAGGGCTGGAAAAGAAATACAAATAAAATACCATTAAAATTCAGGGAGGAAGCAGACGAGTACAAACTGCAGATAATTCCAGCCCAGGCTGGTACATCTAGAAGCAGCATCTGGAGCAAAAGAGGGAACTTAAGATGAGGGGTTGCCCTTGATGGCCTCCAGCTCTGATAGCTGATGATTTGATGAATTATACTTGTGCTCCGGGCCCTGGCGGATAAACCAGGATTAAGGGGTGAAGTGCCAGGGAGGCAGATTCTGCCTCAGCATCGGGATGAATTTGATAAAGATTAGAGTTGTCTAAAAATGAGTTGGGCTGCCTTGGGGGTAGCAAGTGCCCTGTCTCTGAGATTTTTTTCCAAACATGGGATGACCCTGAGAAGCAGTCATGAGAGGGAACTCAAAGCTCTGAGGAAGGTTAGAATTGGTGGCAGGAATTTCACAACCTCTGCTTCCGGATGCTAAACTTCCAAAGGATGTACATGTGTTCCTCAGACTCTCTGCTGTCGTCCCTGAATAGACACATCTCCTTCTGCCTATGGAGATCGGAGACCTTCCAGTCGGGAGGTGGAACCTTTAGGAGGTGGGGCCTAGTGGGAGGAAGTTAGGTGATTGGGGGTGTGCTCTTGAAGGGATATTGGGATCCCTTCTCTCTGTTTCCCCCTGCCACAAGGCTTTACTATGGTTTGCTGCCTTGCCACAGACCTGAAGCCATGTGGCCAATTGACCATGAATTGAAACTTCCGAAACCATAAGCCAAAATAAACCTTTTATGTTTTCAAGTTGATTATCTCAGATATTTGTTATAGTGAGAGAACACTAACAGAGGACACAGCCCTGAGCACTACAAGTGGGGGTGGGGTGGGGAGGAGATAGCTGGGTCAGTCAAGACCATCTAGGCACCTGTGCTCCTGCAATAAGGCTTTTATACATAAAATCAAATTCAGATAACGTGGACCCTAAATCCAATGACAATTTTCAGTAGAAGAAGAGAAAAACTGGACACAAACACACAGAGAGGAAAAGGTCATGTGAAGATGAAGGCAGAGATTGGAGTGATGTGTCTATAAACCAAGAAGTGCCAAGGATTGCCAGTAACTACCTGAAGATGGACAAAATAAGGAAGGATACTCCTCTAGAGTCTTCAGAGAGAACATGGCCCTGACAGCATGTTGATTTCTGACTTCTGGCTTCCAGAACTGTGAGAGAATAAATTTCTATGGTTTTAAGCCATCTAGTTTGGGGCACTTTGTTACAGCAGCCAAAGGAAACCTATACAGCCTGCTTGACTGCTTACTTGCCCAACAACTGCAGTGTGATTACCTCTGTCTGGCCCATTGTGAATCCTTAACTGATACAGATTTCAGCGTATTAAACATCTTTTCTAGAAGAGCAGGCAGCATCACCTCATGTGAGTAGCCTCAGAGTAAGAGAAGAATGATCCCAACCTGAAGTAGAGGCCTCTTTCACCTTCACTTCTCAGAAGGCAGCCATGGTGACCTTTCATAACCATTTCAAGCCTCCAGCCCCTTGATACAGGCCTGCCATCTGGACATACTTGTCTTAAAGTTGTCACTCTTTGGGGAGGTTGACAATCTCACATCTAAGGACACTATCCCCAGTGAAGATCTGGGGGGTAGGTACAAATCAAAAACCTACAGTCCATTTGTGGTCTCCACAATGCTGTTAAAAATGCAAGTCAGTAACCAATTGTCTTAGTTCATTTTCTGTTGCTGTATCTGAACACCTTTAGACTGGGTATATGTAAAGAAAAGAAAATTCATTTCTTAGAACGGTGGAGGTTGAGGAGTTTAATAGCACAGCACTTCCATCTGCTCAGCACCGCCTGAGGACTTTCTTGCTGCATCACAACATGGCGGAAGTATCATATGGTGAGACAGAGTAAGGGCACTAACTCAGGTCTCTCTTCTTATAAAGGTACTAGTGTGATCATCCGGGCCTCATCCTCATGACAGCCTCCAATCCTAAGTACTTCTCCAAAGCTCCACCTCCAAATACCATCAATATAGGAATTTTCTTAGGATTTGCCACCCTCTCTACTGTCACAAAGGCAACCAAATTTCCCTACGTGAATTTTGGGGGACACATTCAAAAGCATAACACCGGCATCTAAAAACAAAAAGACTATATTTAAATATGCTTTCTAGTTCTTTCACAAATTAGAAACTCTGGCCTCACCTGCTGTGGCAGAGAAGCTGTGGTCCCTTTTGGATCTGGACATGCCTATCCAGCTTTCCACAACCCCAGTGTTCCCTATCACTCTCTGCCATTAAGTCCAGCCGTCGATTGCCATAAATCATTTTATTTTCATTGTGTGGGTCTGATATGTACTATCAAGAGGAGAGTGAAATATTTCATATATGCGTGTCTCCGTCAAAGGTGTAAAAAAGAAAAGGCTGTGTCTTTAAAGGCAAATAGGTGTGAACATATATCTTCGTGGAAGTACAGACTCTTCTTACATAATTACTATGCAAAGTGTTTCTGCACAAAACACAACAAAGCCTAGGATGCCATTATGGAAAGCAAAGGAAAGGAAAAGAAAAATCAGCCTGCTCATTCCCTGACATCCCTACCCTGTCCCTTTAGGAGCTTGATTTTGCAACCCCTGTTGAAAAAAACTGAAGTTTGTTCTCGAATCTTCTCTTCTCAGGTTTTCAATGATGAGGTCATAACCCAGGTTCCCTCAAATCTTCTCCAGTCTCCTCCATCTTCAACAGGATTTTTTGCAGTGGCAGCTTGATAAATTTGCAAGATACCACTTCCCTTTTGAACAGCTTTTATGGTCACTGCCACCTACAAGATAGAGCACAATGCTGTCAGTCACCAACTGCCCCTTTCCCTGCAACTTCAATTCTCCAGCCCTTCTGGATTGGCCCAGCCCAAATTGTCTAACTGAGCCTGCTGTCCCAACACTCTGGATGTTTACTGCTCTGTGCCTTCGAGCTAGCTTCTCCTTCGATTCTGAATGCCTTCTTCATGGAATTGAGGTCTTGCTTGTTTCATGAGTTCACCCTACTGAGAGGCTTAGCGATGTCATGGCAGACTCCCAGAAATCAAATTTTCATCGAGTCTCTAGATCCCTTGCAAGATGACTTCAAGACCTTAGAGTATTTCATTATGCCATCCTGAGGGATTTACTGTGCTTCTTCAAAAAAAGAACACTGTCAAAACTTGACCCAGTCTCTGGGAGAAAAGAGAGGACTCTCAGGAGGCAGGGCTCACTCCCCCCACAACAGGGACAGCAGCTGAAGAGCCAGGGTCCTGACAGATTGTGTGTTTGGGCTCAGCACTGGGGATATTGGCCCCAGGCCCCAGAAAACTCAGTAAGTCTAAGTTACACTGTTTGGGAGTCTCTGAGTTTTGGAATCAATCCAAGATCAAACCACATAATTTCAGTGGTAATTACTTGAGGGGGGAAAACTCCTCAAAACTCAGAGGCAATAAAACCCCAGTGACCTGGAAACCCAGAGACAGCTGTGGGCAGCAGGGCAGCCTTGAGCACCAGGCAGACTGCCAGTTCGGCTGGTAGGGATGGTCCTTGGTGAAGAACAGACTGGGACAAAGATAAGAACTGTAGGAACTTTCTGGAAAATGGAGGAATCCATGTGATCCTGGACAACTGATACATTCTTTCCCACTGTGTAACCTCCATCTGCTAACAAACTCCTATTCACCAGTTATGCCCCAGTTGAAATACCCTCTCTTTGGGGAAAGCTGCCCAAATTCACTTTCCTTTTCCATCTTCCAACTTGGTGGCTTTCATAGTACCTTTGCTGCCTGTAGTACATTGCAATAGGCTCCCCATCAAATAGTCTTCTCCCCTGGAATCCCTTGCCTCCTCACATCACTACAGGCCTCACTTGCCCAGTGACTCACTCACATTTCTTGGTTTTGTTTTCATTTTGTACTAACCCTTTGATTACAAAGCCAATTCTTCTCAGTTATTGTGTGCTTCAAAAGAGGCACTTGGAACTTTCTGGAAGGAACTTGTCCCGGCCCAGGCACAGATTTGATCCCCTTTTCTCCATGCCCTCTAGCTGGAAACCAGCTTAGCGGCTCCCACACACAACCCTGGCTTCCAGAACTACAACCCGGACCCAGTTTCATGGCACAGTGTAGGAGGGCAGACACCCCAACAACAAGGACCAGTCCCACCGCCATGCTTCTGTGGCCATTTGTTCTACATCTCATTTGTAGTACTTTCTTGAATCTTTGTTCCTTTGTGTTTCATGACCATCTGTGTTTCTCAGAGGTCAAGAACCTGTTTTATCTTTCTGGGTCTCTTCAGAATTTCACATGGGGCCTGAGAACTAACAAGTTGTGATAGATGATATTATGTGTCCATCATTCTTTACTTTTTGTCACTGACACTGTTTACTGTGGTCAGAATATATCTCCCCGTCCTCTGACTTTACGCTTGGCTGTGGGAATTGCATTGGTCCATAGAATGTGGACAAAAATAACAGAAGTTAAAGCTTTAAGTACCAGCCATCCTTCTCGAAGCTTTGGCCTTTTGTTATGAGAAGAGCATGTCCCAGGCAGCCATTACTATTTTAGCCTGGGTTGGTCTCGGATTGAATCCATGTGGAGCAAACATGAACCCACACAGAGGCCTGGACTAGGATCCTAGCAAAGCTTGAATTGTAGCCAACCTGCAGGTCTGCAAGGATGAAATCAATGTTTGCAGTTATAAGTTGCCAAAATTGGAGAGTTGTTTGTCACACAGCATGATCATAGAAAAAAAAAACTGACTAATACACAGAGTCAGAGGGGCCAGAGAAGGGCCTGGAGTTACTTCATTTAGTCAACCATCTCCCAACATATCCTGAGTCCCTAAGTACCAGTTTTGAGGCATAAACCAATGGAGAATGAATGAGTGAAAGATTTGAGAGTTGTTTGTTACAAAGCATGATTACCGGAAAAAAATAACTAATACACAGTCCCTAAGTAATACTTTTGAGGGTCAAACCAATGGAGAATGAATAAATGAATGGATGAATGAATGAATGAATGAAAGTAAAATTCCTGCTCCAGATAGCCAGCTCAGCCCCAAATATAGCTGAAACTACCATGGTCTCCCCTTATCCGTGGGGCATATATTCTAAGACATTCTGTGGATGCCTGAAACTGCAAGTAGTACCAAACTCTATATAAACTATGCTTTTTCCTGTCTATACAGAGTTATGATAAAACTTAATTTCTAAATGAGGCACAATAAGAGATTGACAACAAGAACTCATAATAACTGAACAATTATAACAATAATAAAAATTATTTAAAATTTATACATTGTCAGGGAATATTCCATTCAATATTTTTGAATCGTAACTGAGATCATGGGAAACAAAATGATAGATGAAGATGGTGATAACCCAATAGTTTTCAAAGCATGCACCCCAGACCAGCTGCTTCCACCTCAACTGGGGCTTGTTAGAAATGCAAATTAATGGGCTTCTCCCCAAACCTGCTGAATCAGAACTTTGGTGGGGGGCAACCACCTGTGTTTTCCCAAACACTGTGGGCGATCCTGATGCACATCTGAGTTTGAGAACCATCATGAAACTAGAGCAGCTTCCTTCAAGCTAGGACCATTTCCTAAAATGCAGGAAAAAAAAAAACAGAATTTGAAGTGATGGAACCCAATTAACAGAATGTCTTGGTCTTCTCCAATCCCCATATCATTGTAGGGGCACTGAGGTTTTTCCATCCAGAGAACCTGCTGGTCCAGTGGTTCTCAACTCTAACTGCATAATAGAATCTCTTGGAAGTTTTTAAAAAATCCTGATCCCCAGGCTGTACCCAGATCAACTACAACACCCTCTCTGATAGTGAGAGCCAAGTGTCAGAATTGTTTAAAGCTCTCCCAGGGAACTCCAAGTGCAGCCAAAGGGGAGAACCATCTTTCCTTTTTTAACAGATAGGCTATCTGCAGCTACCTGCCCTCACCTGTCACCATGCAAGGCACTGTGTGTTCCCCTGCCCCAGTTTTATACAATTTTGATGGCTACAACTTGGTGCATTTGCAGCAAGTTAAAGACACTGGATCCAACTGGGGAGGCTTTGGGGAAGCACAGAGCACGGCTGGAAGGACATGGAGTAACTCCATTTTGTCCTCCATTCTCCCAACATATCCTGAGTGGCTCTCATTGGCCAGCCAGCATCCTGAGTGCATGCATATCTCACAAGTGGCAAAGTGAGGCAAACAGACACAGAGAGTGAGGGCCTGAGTCTGGCTCAGAGGTCCCCACGGGAGCTTGAGCGTTGAAGCACCACTTTTACAGCAGTGGGTTCCCAGCCAGGATGCAAGAATCCAGGCCCCTCTCTGGAGGCTGCCCGGCTGGCTGGCTGTCTTTTCTCTGAAGCCAAGTTAGGAGGGATTCAGGTGGCTTAATTTCCCTACTTCCCTTCTTGGCGTGAGTGAGGTACTGAGAGCAGGGCCTTTCTCCCTAGGAGGTCTCCCCTTTGCCGTTTCCTTGACCCTCCAAAACTCACCATAAGCTTCTTCCTGGCCCCTGAAGATCCCTTGCTCACTGATCTGCCCTGGCTACATCCCCAGAAGCCACCCTTGAGCTGTAGACTCCGGTGCAACTGGTTTCTGCAGGAAGTGTCCCCGGGGGAACCTGGTAAGGGTTTGAAGGAGCAGAACAGGAGAGGGGATGAAGACAAGTGAGCACGCAATGTCAGGCTCAGTTTGTCAGCCTGATCCTGCCAGACCCAAGGCGAGAGAGTCGGGCTTTCATATTTCTGTTCCCCACAGTTGTTGGTGACCAGCTTAGGACCACCCTGCAGCTGGATGGGGGAGACAAACTCACAGGTACATCCAGCAACCCAAGAACAAGCCTACAAAGGAAGAACCACAGGAAAAGCCACCCCAAAGCCACATGGAAGGGCATGCAGAAATGGCACAGCCAGGAGGATCCAAGGTGTGGTTGCCAGAGTTAGCCAACAAAACTCCCAGATGGCTAATAGCATTTGAATTGCAGAGAAACAACAAATCATTTTGTAGCATAAGTATACCTCCATGCACTATTTGGGATGTATTTATACTTCTTAAAAATTTTTATTGGTTCTTCTTAATTATACATGACAGTAGAATCCATTTTGATAAAATTATACTTTAAAAATTTATTTGTTTATTGAAAATTCAAATGTAACTGACTGTCCTGGATTTTAGCTGGCATGACAGCCTAAAGGCATCTGGTGCAGGACTGACCAGGTTTGCTGACTCAAAGCAGCAGTAGAGTAGTCATCCTGTTTGCTCACAGATGCCATGACATAGGGGTAGCCAAGTGGGCCTTTGCTTTACTGCTCCTCATTTCCTAATTATGTTGTCATGCTTTGTCCTCTGAGCAGTCACTAGCATTTCCCTAGGCCACCTTTCACATCACCGGGGATTCTTGGTCATTGCATCACGGCTAAGGACAAAGTTCCAGACTTCAAAGGTAGTGGAGACAGCGGTATTCAATAGCTTGCTGGCCCCCTTGGTACTTCTGCATAATACTAGAGCTATGAGAAGAGCCCAGCATCACCCAGCCCTAACTCCTGGGGCAAACAGAAGCCCGGATGCTCAGTCTGGCCACCTTGCCTCAGAAACCAAGGTGCTAATGCCTTTAAGCCAGCCTGAGCCTCAAGCCCTGAGCTGCTTTGTCATTTGGTCAGCCTGACCCTTTCATTAAATATTTTTGCCTCCTTTCATCAGTCTTTAAATAATGAAAAGAGGGCTCCAATAGTTCTGGAAGTTGTCCTGATGGCTGGCAGGTCCTGAAAATAGGTTGGGATTGATTGATTGTGGTTATAACCAGTAGGCCCCGCCGTGGGCGCCCCCGGCCCATGCATAATATAAAATATACAAACAGCAGACAGGGAACGAAGCCAAGACTATGGCTCTTTACTTTGATTTGCGATCGGCTCCCTTGAATTCCCATGTATTTAGAAGACTCTGAGACTGAATATGATCCTGCTCCATAGCCCTAGCGTCTGTCTCCTAGAATCTGGAGACCTCTGGCCGAGGAGGTAAATGCGAGGCTTGCACAGAGTAAAGGGAGGAGAAAGCAGTAGCCAGTTTGATGCTTTTGTGAAATTAACACGTGGCCAGATATGACATTCCAGGTGGTTTCATTCGTAATTTTTTTAGATGAATTAAAACATGGACAGAATAAATCAAGTACTCTAAATGCTGTCAAAGTCTCGTGGTATTTTAGAAAAGTACTTCCAGGTAGAAGCATTAAGGCATTTCATTTCCAAAATCACAGGATGTAACTGGGTTCTGGAATTCATTGGAGAAAAATCATGTCATTATCTGAGGCTGGGTTCTCCCCAGAAGTAGACTCTGAGATGAGAATTTGAGTATAAAGATTGTTTTTAGGGGATATCCCAAGAAGAATTGATAGAAGAATGAAAAAGTAAAACAGGGAAGCAAAGAGAAGCTATTGTCTTAGTCCATTTTCTGTTACTATAACAAAATACCTGAGACCAGATAATTTATAAAGAAGAGAATTATATTTGGCTCACAGTTTTGGAGGCTAGAGCATCCAAGAGCATGGTGCCAGTATCTGCTCAGCATCTGGTGAGGGCCTTCAAACTGTATCATAATATGGCAGAGGCGTCACATGGCAAGACAGACCAAGCACACTAGTGCTATCTTGGGTCTCTCTTCTTATAAAGCCATTAATACCATCAGAGGAGCCCATGCTCATGACCTCACCTAATCTTTATTACCTCCAGAAGGCCCCACCTCAAATACAATTAACATATGACTTTGGGGATTGTTTCCAACATATGAACTTTTGGGGGACACATTCAAACCATATGCTCAATGAAGTATGCATTATTGAGCCAATGGTGGGCAACTGGAACTTAATCCCATTGGGAAATAGTGAAGAACAGTTCTCAAACTATTTTTAGTGAAAAATTAGGGTTGTTCTGTTTTTAATTTCCAAGTCATCTTGGACCAATACCTTTTTCTCTTCCTCTGGATGCTTTGGAACACACGACAAAAATGAATTACTAGAAAAATTAAAGAACAAAACATACAAAATAGAAGCCCCAACTTATGATGATAATGATGATGTTCAAGAGATATTCATTTCTCCATGAACTTGCTAGAGAAGTCCCCCACATGCTTCCTCTCTGATTTCTGTACTTTTTGCAAACCAATAGCAAACAGTTCTCAGACTGGCACCAGTCCAGAGACCACACTATGAACATGTATTTCGCAGCCCACCGGGGGGAGAGGAAGCCAGGGTATTTATGGACCATCTAAGGCATGGACTGAGGCTTACTCCTAGGGCGGAGCAGCAGCGGGGAGGGTTGGCTGTATTTCTGTGCATGTGCATGTGAATGTGCATGTGCATACAGGTACAGAAAAAGAGATGCACAGGTCCTGGCAGCTCAAAGTACAGGTAGATGCTACAGTGTTAAGAACCAAAAGGCTCTGGGGTGGGGGTGCAGCCACAGCATCCTGGATTCATAAGTCAGGAAGGGACCAGGAAAGTCCTTGGGCCAGTCTCTTCTATAAGAGATGGAGAAACTTTTCCCTAAGTTAGTGCTGAGGCCAAAAAGGGGCTCTTCCCCACTTGCTTCTGTCTTGTGACCTTCACTTCCTTCTAGACATCTGCTTCCTTAGTTCCTGGCACCAGAGTGACAACTGCCAACTGGGAGACAGGTGGTGTCCTCAGCAGCAGGGCCAAAGCCTGGCAGGCAGGAGGCCTGGCTAAGCCTTTGTCTGCTGTTCATCTGCTGGGGAGTGGAAGAAAGGTCTAGGGATTTAGAACCGTGACACAGACCTCCTGGCTCGAACCTGCCACATGACCCTCTGGTGCTCTGCTTCCTCATCCGTAAAATGGAGATGCTAACCTGTGCCCTACTTCCCTCACAGGGCTGTTGTAAGGATCAAGTGAGATGAAAGCAGAGGAAAAAAGTTTTTTGAAAAGTTGAAAGTCCTCTGTGGCTGTCAACTCAGAGAGGCAGTAATTATCCAGAGGTGAATTTTCTGGTACCCTCAGTTCTCCGAATACAGAGCTCAACTCAGTAGTGGCTTTAAAAGGTCTCTGATTAAATTCAAGGCAGGATCTTGGTTTGGAGACTGAATCAAAAAATTGATGGTCTAAAACACATTATTGAGGCAACTGGCGATATTTGAATAAAGTCTAAATAGTAGACAAGACTATTGTGTCAATGTCAAATTTGGTCAATTTGGTCACTGTACTGTGGTTACATAGAAGAATGTGCATGTTCCTAAGAGGTACATGCAAAAGTACTTAGAATTAAAATGTCATGATGCCTGCAACCTACTCTCATATGATTTAGCCAAAACAATAATTACAATGTTAATAACAGCAATGATACTGGTTGAACATCCCTAATCCAAAAATCCAAAATCCAAAATCTCACCAACACAAGAGCACAAATGGGAAATTCCACACCTGACTTCATGTGGTGGGTGGTAGTCAAAACACAGGTGCACTAAAAAATGTTGTGTAAAGTTACCCTCAGGCTACATGTATACCATATATATGAAACATAAATGAAATTTGTACTTAGACTTGGGTCCCTTTCAAAAGATCGCTCTTTACATATATGCAAATAGATGAAATTTTTTTTTTAAATCTGAAACATTTTGTGTCCCAAGCATTTTGGATCAGGGATACACAGCCTATAATAACGATAACATACATGTAGAAACAGAGAGAAAGACAAAAGAAAATATGGTAAAATAGTAAGAACTGTTTAATCAAGTGACTTGAGTATATAGGAATATATACACTGCTTTGCTAACTTCTCTGTAACCTTGACTTTTTCAAAATAAAATGACTTTTAATATATCAATTGCCAGGCACAGTGGCACACACCTGTAATCCCAGTGAATCAGGAGGCTGAGGAGGAGGATCACAATTTCAAAGTCAGTCTCAACAACTTAGTGAGGCCATGTAGAGAAACCCCGTCTCAAAATAAATAAATAAGAAGGGCTGGGGATGTGGCTCAGTGGTTAAGCACCCCTGGGTTCAATCCCTGGTACGTAAGTCTCAGACCCTCTGAGCCACTATAGGTGCAATACTAATGCTGTAGCGGTGTCTACCATGCCTCCTGGCCCCTTGTTCACAGCTCATTGGCTCATACTCAACACAGATTTCTAAAAGACTTAGTGATCTGATCTATCAGCCCAGAACAGAATTAGAAATAAGCCAATAGAAGGAGGTAAAGACAAATGTAATGAAAACAGAAGATGTAGTTGTTGGTTTCTGAATATCAAGAGATGGAATAAACCCTAAAAGCAGACACACAGCTGTCAAACTTTAGTAGTGCAATGGACGCCATGCTGCTAAAGGCTAGGTGCTGGCAAGGTCTTCATTTGACAGAGAGAGTGAGTGTGTGGCTCATCAGAGAATTCACAGCCATTGAGCAGTGGAGCATGAATTCATGCATTGGTTGTTCCCTTTGTTTCCCTCTATGCTGTACCTACACGATTATGAAAAGGCAGGCTGGTTCAATGTCTCTGTTCAAGAAGACAGGGAAACACCATCAAAAATTGTTTAGAGCTTTTCATTTCTGCTTGAAAAAGTAGCTAGGGCAGCCGTTGTTTGCCTGTACTATGGCCCTTTTCTCACACTTTTTTCTTCCTGTCAGATTACACTGACCCCCTCCCCAAAAGACTAAAACTACCAGATCTTCACTCTTCCAGTCTTCCTTGTATCTAGACCATGCCCATGTAACCTTGTAGGGTCTGAGGAAGAGGCTTCTGTGGAGTTTCTGGGGGAAAATTCTCCTCCATGATTGAAAAGAATATGTAAGAAAAAAACTTCTCTTTATGCCTTGCTTTGGACATGACTGGATGAGGACGCGATGCCTGGAGCCATGACAGTCATTTTGTGATTTCGAGGAAACACAATAAAGATTAATGACCAACATTGTGAATAATGAGTAAAAAGATGGGAAGATCTTCTATTTTAGTGGCCTGTCTAAAAAACTGACTTAATCAATCATGCAACCAAACTTCTTGATAGGTATTCTCATTATTTGGACCATATTTTGTTTTCTATTTTGTTACTTGCAGCCTAAATCATTCTTACATCACCCTGGCAAAGTATCAGATTTTTGGAAACATCTATTTCTGAAGAGCCCTCCATTCTCCACCTTACTGTGGGGAAGTCTTGAATGAAATGTCAAAGGTGAGGGCCTCTTTAAAATCTCCTTGGAAAGGAAATATATACACTTGGAGATATCTCAGAGGTCGGCCTAACAGAGACTCTGATATTATCAATATATTTTACAGGTCCTCCATGCCACTACCTTCCCAAACCAGTGGTATAACAAAGGAGGTTTTTAAAAAATAAAGGTAGCAAGGTTTCTTTATTTCTATGGAAATTACCAATCACTTAATGAGTGTAGTCATCTTCTCGATGGCTGTACATCATGCAGCCTCTGGTCCATGTCATCTGGTGAAGTCTCTCTACCTCCTTTCTCCTCCAAGCCAGCTCCCTCTCAGATGCAAATAGATCGCTCTCTTCCTCTCTGGAAGAGTCGGAAGAGTCGTCTCCACTCACCTCAACTCAGCTCCTATTCCATTAGGCTTCTTCAGCCACTCCCCCAAGAAGAGTCCACTCCCTAAGAAGCACTGTAATGAATAAAAATGTACCCATCTTGCTGCACTGGTGAAAATCACCTGTGATTGTCAAATACAGTTGCTAAGTCAAAAAGTTCTCTGAATTTTAGAAGATATCACAGAAGAGCACACTTGCAAAAATTCCCTGAGGTGTCCTGAAAGTTCTTATTTTTCTCTTGTGGGTGAAATTTGGCCTGTGGTTTTACTGTGTTTTCCAAATCGGTGACTTTAGACTTCTCAGTCAACCCTATGAGGGAATTCATGTGCAGCCAACAAGGGCCTGCTTCAGGGCATTGGAGAGAGTTAGGCAGGGATAAATGCCAAAGAGACCCACGGAAAATGGGCATCCAGCCTCCACACTAGGGACAAGGACTTTGCCATACCACTTGCCTACTGCTGACCACCAAGTTCCTCATGAAAAATGGATTGCATATCACAAACTACAATTCCCAGAATCCTCTGTAATCAGGGTCAGGTACATGACCTTCATTCCACCAATCAGTCATACTCTTGTCAGATCTGGATGCAGAGGAGAGCGATGAGAAGCATCAGATCCCTGCAAAGACATCAGTCTTGGGAAGAACTGTGGCAGAGGCATTTGCTTTGGGACAGCCAAGACTGAGCTTTGGGTGCCAGTGGCTGAGAATCAAAGGGACTGAGCTTTAGGTCAAGAGGTCAGGGCTGTTCCAGCGAGAACATTCACTTGGTCCAATGGAGTGTTTCCCACTAAGTTGCCTTGGATATGTTGTTCTGGCTCTGGAGCAACCAAGGCTAGATCTTTGACCCTCCCTGGAGTTCATTAGCTATTTAATTAATATTGTTTAATAAATCTCTTTGTGCTTAAGCCGTTTACAGTGGATGCTGCTTTTGCAAGTGAGAACCTTGAGCTATTGGAAAGGTAATTTAAATATTCCCCCCAAATGAAAAAGAGATAAAAGTAATATCCTTTTTTATGCATGAATGAAGAGATACAGCATCACCAGCAGCCCAGAAAGCTCCCTCACACCCAATCTCAATCACCCTACCCTCCGTAGGCAATCATTGTTTGGATTATTATTGCTAGAGGTGAATTTTGAACTTGATGTCAATGGAATAAGTCAAACATCATGTCCACTCTCATGTCTGGCTTTCTTTCTCAATCCTTTTTTTCTGTTACTGGGAATTGAAGCCAGGGGCACTTTACCACTGAGCCACCTCCCCAGCCCTGTTTTGTATTTTATTTAGAGACAGGGTCTCACTGAGTTGCTTAGGGCCTCGCTGTTGCTGAGGCTGGCTTTGAACTTGCGATCCTCCTGCCTCAGCCTCCTGAGCTGCTGGGATTACAGGCAAACACCACCGCACCCGACACTCAATCTTGTTTCTATGAGAGTCATCCATGATTCTTTCTTTTGGTTGCTGTATTGTATTCCAGTTTATTTCTCTATCCTCATATTGATGGATGTGGGGACTATTTCCAGTTTGGGGCTTTTGGGACTCAGACAGCCATCATGAACATCCTGTGACACACCTACAAGTGGAATTGTTGGTCCATAGGGTGAAGTTAGTGTTAGCATTAGTAGGTATCACTAAACAGCTTTTCAAGGGAGTTGAACCAATTTACACTCCCACTGGTAGTGTATAGGGGGAAAGACCTGAGCCGATGTCTTTGTCTAATTTTAAGATACCTACCAACATCAGGGAAGACCCCGATAATGAAAACTTATCATCAGTGCATGTGATATTGATTAAGGGACATTCGAAGTGAAGGTCCCCAGTATTTAAGTGCAGAGATTTGAACAGGACAGGTACAGGTGGGAAAATCTGCACTCTCCAGTGTTCAGACTCATGGAACAGGTGAGATGCTACGGTGCAGAGAGCCGTACAATAAAGACTATAATCATAACATGTCACATTCAAGGATGAGCCAGTCATGATAAAGTTGCAAAGGGACTATAAATTCTTTTTCTTTCCTATTCTGGTCCACCAGTTCCAGGTTAAAGTTCCTGCATCCTCAATCATAACCCACTTCCCATCTTATAAAAGCAATTCCCTACTAAAGAAGAAAATTTCCGGGACATTCATTCAGGGGTGTAGATGCTGAGGTTGTATGGACCTGGATTTGAACTCTGATCAGAGCTGGAGATAAAATGAGGTAGATGAGGTGCTTAGGATGCAAAATTGGACAAATTGCTTAAATTCTCCAAGCCACAACTTTCTCTTCTGAAAAATGAGAATGAAATCAATCCCTACTTTTGAGGTACTAATCACACAAAATGATAGGTAGCACAGCACTAGATTCATAGTAAATGCTCAATAAAATGCCACTGTTATTATTAAAGCCAAACCAGGCTGACTTTTGCTGTCAAAGCCATCGTTGGAAACTTGATCCTGTGCAAAAATTACTGAGAGACCTACCTGTGAGCCCACCTATCCCATCCAGTTCTACCTCACTTGGTCACATGATTACCCCTCTGTTCACTATTCCCTAGACAACTCAGTTTGATGCTAAATAATAATTTTTATCTTGACTGGCTTTGGCTATAATGGACATGGTTCAACTCACCTTCCTAACTCAGAATCTCACCCCTGACGCTCTCAAGGTCAAGTGCCTGGTCTGCTTGGGGCAGCTGGTCTACCAGCCACAGGTAGAAACAGGTGTTAGAACTTGAAACATACAGAAAAATAGAGAGAACTGTGTAATAAACTCCCTTGTGCTCATCACACAATTGCAACAAGTATCAATGCATTATCAGTCTGTCATACTCTCACTTATTTCTCCTATTCATGTATTATTTTAAGGCAAATCCCAGACATCTGTTCATTTCATCCATACATATATGCTTTGCTAAAGATAAGAACTATCACTGGGTACAGTTGCGCACACCTATAATCCCAGCGGCTTGGGAGACTGAGGCAGGAGGATTGTGAATTCAAAGTCAGCCTCAGCAATTTAGTGAGGCCCTGAGCAACTCAGTGAGACCCTGTCTCTATATAAAATATAAAAAGGGCTGGGGATGCGACTCAGTGGTTAAGCACCTCTGGTTCAATCCCCAGTACCAAAAAAAAAAAAAAAAGATAAGGACTATCTGTTTAACATAGCCACAATGCCATTCTTACATCTCAAACATACTAAAAATTCCTTGATGTCATCAAATATATAGTGTTCAAATTTCCAATAGTCTCAAATATGTCCTCAAAATAATTACAACACACAGTTTGTTTATTTTGAATCCAGATCCAAGGAAGGTTGGGATTTTTACTGCATCTTTACTGTTATTCTTTCCTCCTCTCGTGGCCCCCTCTCTGGGGATGATTACATCATCGAGCTCAAATTCTTGCCCCAAATGTGCATGTCGCTCACTTTGCTGAGATCACATAAATTCCATGAATACATGATGGAGGAACAGGGAGGGGCTTAGCACACTCTCCTAATTGTAGCCCATCAGACTGCTATGTGCTGAGGCTCAAACTGTCGACACATCATAAATTCACAGAATTCTCAGCAGGGGGTGGGGGGCTGGGACCCTTCTGATTGCAACCTCTCAGGGAACATTGTGTTCCCGGGTTCTCTCAGCTTTGCTAATTCAGCATCCATTCTGCCTGCATGCCAGGGCTGGGGGACAGATTTGCTTCCAGAATGGTCTCTCTCTGCCTTCCATGTGGCTTGCCTGCTCCATTACCCCCCACAAAGTTTCTGACCTCCCCCAGACCTTCAGTTCAACCATCCCACTCTTTGGTCATATGCGCATTACAGGTCAGACAAGGCCACTGAAGATGCTTCAAGGGCTCAGCCACCCTCTTTGGATGGGAATGTGTTGAAGGAAGAGCAGAGCATGTCACGCATGGGGTGTCCCTGGGGCTGCAACGTCCCCAGAAAATACTTCCACTGAAGCAAGGATTCTCCCTCCAACCTGCCTTCCCACCCTCAACTTACTCACTGATCCCAGAGCCCTCCAGAAATAGATAAATTAGCCAAAGCCTTGCTCCTCAAAGTGTGGTCCACGGACCAGCCAGCAACACAGGCATGCTTACTGAAAATGCAAACCAACTAAATCAAAATCTGCTTGTGAGCAACATTCCCAGGGGATTCCTCCACATATTAAAGTTTGAGAAGCCTGGGAGTGAGGTCAAGTTTTTGAGGAAAGGAGCTAGGACTGCTTTTCTATTCCTCTACATGTTTCAAAAGCACTTCCAGGAAGGGCTGGTGCATCTTTAAAATGTGAAGGCAGAGCCAGGGAGAACAGGCCACCTGGTAATCAGGACTAATGGATCTCAAAATGGAAAATGAGCCTGTTCTCTGCCTGTGTCCAAGGGTGCAGTGCCCAACTCCCTCTCCCTGTCGCTTACCAGCACCCTCCAACACCCTTGGAGATCCCTGTTCATGGAGAACTTGCTTTTAAATGAGAGTCAATGGACCAGGTCGCGAATCTGTCAGACGCAGGAATTTCTGGTGCTTGTGACTGTTGTAATTAAAATCATCCGAGTTGACTAAATTGGCCGAAAAGGAACCAGGCCCACATGACTGCTGTTCAAAAGGGAGCAAAATAGTTCCTAATTTGTTAATTAAAAATATGAATGCGCTCCGCACGGAATGACTGTATGCTAAATTCTATTCAGATTCCATTAGGAAACAAGCTCTGGGCCCTGATTAGAGGGACCTGGTTCCCCCAAATCTGTCGTGGGTCTTTTTTTCAGAGAACAAATTTAAAGCTTACAAGACCTTGCCGAGAAGTCAAATTCCTGGGGAGATTTCTCTGGTAAATCAATCTGGTAATTAGAACAACACGCCAATAGATTAGATCTGCTCTCTCTTTCTTCATCATACTGATGAGACTGCTTCAAAGAATATATATTTCCAGAAAGATGGGTGAGGCATTTCCTGTCTGCTTCGAAGTTCATTCACTATGGACGTGGAGGGCTTGGGCCCAGGTAGGAGGGGAAGGACAGAGGGAAAATGCTGATTATAGGGAAACAGGGAGAAAAGCCACACCTGATTCCTGTTTGGCCAGTCCCTCTCAGCCACCAGTTTTGAATTCCTGCCTGTTTTAGTTAGCTTTTTCATTGCTGTGACACAAACACCTGATAAGAACAACTTAAAGGAGAAAAAGGTTTATTTAGGGCTCAGGGTTTCAAAGATCTTTGACCACAGACTCCATTGCTCTGGGCCCAAGGTGAGGCAGCACATCATGGGGGAAGAGCCCAGCGGAGTAAAGCTGCTCAGCTCCTGACAGGGTCAGAAAGCAGAGAAAGGGACAGGCGAATGGAGTCACAAGGAAGATGACTCCTTTCCTTCCTCGGCATTCCCCCCGTTGACCCACCTTAGCCAGCCACGCCTCACCTGCCTACAGTTACCACCCAGTCAGCCCATTCAAACGAGGCTGGCCTGATTAGATCCAGGGTCTCATCATCTAATCTTTCTGCCTCCGAATATTCCAGCAGTAACAGGAACTTTTTCAGGACACCTCATATTCAAACCATCACACTGTCCTTGCTACAAGCAGCCCCGGGCTAGGTACTTGAGCCTCAGTTTCCCTCTGGGAATAGAGGTTGGGTCATAGTTCTCCAGGGGTGATTCTGCCACTCCTCAGACCCTCAGTGTCCCCGAGGCTGCCTCTCAAGCTCTCTGCCACTGTTCAGCCCACTGGGGGCCCAGAGCTCCAGGCAGTTTCCAATCGCTTATAGCCTGAGGCCGGATTGGAAAGACTCTCTCTAGAGGAGCCAGGTTAATCTCTGCCTCCAACGGGTTTGTGCTTTTCTGAGACCCACTTTCTTTCAGAGCCCTGCCTCCTGCCCTCCTTCTTCGATGACTGCATCCTGCTCTCCAGCCACCCACCTCTAAAGCCAACACCGTGTCTTGGGGCAGATGTGGAGACCCGACTAGGGGCAGCTGGACGTGCCAGGCTGCGTTTGCACCGTTGGCTTGCTACAAACCTCACCAGGCTCTCCAAAGCAAGCAGCTGCACAGGGTCTTGGTATCACTCCCCTCACCTGGATGGGGACCCAAGCCCTGCTCAGAGACTACCAGGAAAGGAGCCGTCTGTCCATCTGCTCTTTCCACCAACAATGAAACTGAGGAATGCAGAGGTGGAGGGCACACCCTTGGAGTCAAGCAGACTGGGTTCAAATTGCAACCCTGCCACTTAACCCTCGAGAGGACCCTCAGCAAGTACAGTGTGGCAGATGTCACTAGAACCTGGCTCCTGACACCCGTGCTCCCTATTCTCATGCAAGCTGGCAGCTTGGTACTGAAAGGAAGTGCAGAGAGTCTGAGGTCTTCCAGAGTGCTAGCCAAGGTGCTGGGAAAGCTGAGTATCTGAGGAGGAATCAGAAGATAAATGCCCCAGCTCCCTCGCCACTGGCAGAGACAACTCTGAGAAACCTCAGAGACGGCGCTACGTGCTCTCCCAAAGTTTCCCCAGAACGCTGAGTCCCAGTTGCTCATTCTCCCTTTCCCTGTCCCCTACCCACTGCGATCTGAAATCAATGCTTTTCATTTACCACTTACACTCAAATCTCAGCTCAAGGTCCACTTCTAGAAAACCTGACCTGAGTCACTGTTCTTGTTTTGTTTTGTTTTGGTTTGGTTTGGTTTTTGTTTTTTTTGTGGGACCAGGGATTGAACCCAGGGGCGCTTAACCACTGAGCCAAATCCCCAGCCCTTTTTTAAATTTTATTTAGTGACAGGGTCTCACTGAGTTGCTTAAGACCTCCCTAAGGTGCTGAGGCTGGCCTCGAACTTGCCATCCTCCTGCCTCAGCCTCCCGAGCCATTGGGATTACAGAGCTCCTGGCTCTGAGTCACTTTCAAGTTGACTTACCTGCCTAATGGGGGTGATCCCAGGACCTTGCTCATAAGAATCATAATGAGGATTGAATGAGATGAGTCATGAAAAGCATTTAGCACAGCATTTGGCACATGGTCAATACTCCTAGAAATTAATCTTATTAACTGAGAAACTTAATAATCTAAAGACTTCTTTTCATTCTCAAAGTCTTCCCTTCACAGTCCTTATCAACCCAATTCATGGGTCTTGTTCACTTATTAATGTATTCATCACATGCAAAAAGACAAAAATAGATTTTAGGTGGCTTTGAAAATGTCAAGAGGCCCTGCCCCTGCTATTGGCTTGGCCTTTTGAAAGGTTGTTTCTCTACTACAAATGAGTTGGGAGTTTCCTTGGATGCCATGTGTTTCCCCGGTGGCTCCCTAAGCAACTCCCAAGCTTGCACCTAACCTAAGTCTGGGCACATGAAGACCACTGCTGCTCACTTCTTCCCTGGAAAACCAGAGAACTTTTGTTACTGAAGCTCTCTGACACTACTAAGTCCTACCTCTTAATGCTTCTATGCCCTGTATCTCCCCAAAAGCCAGCAGAGTCCTAAGCAGCAGGGAAACACAAGTTCTAAAAGGTTGTGTCAAGTTCTGTGAAGCCTCACCAGAGTTCTAGACTGTCACAAACCAAGTCACCTTAAGTGTGTGCACAACACATCTCTCCCACCCTGTGCTCTAGTTCTCCTCACCATTGACCTTTGGGGGCAAGCAAAGCTGCTGGTCACTTATCCTCATTCATACTTTTGTTGATACTCAGTTTGGAGGGTGTATCGGTCAGCTAATGCCACATAACAAACCATCCCATCTTAGTGGCCTAAAACAACGAGGATTGATTCTTTCTCTCAGGAGACTGTAGGCTGACTGGATAGATGTCCTGTTAGCTGGGATTGACTCACAGTTTCAGTCATCTGGAGGCTCAGTTAAGGCTTGAATGTCCATGATGGCCTTGCTTGTGGTCACACTGGCTGTCGATGGCTGTTAATAGTGTTGCTGTTGTTCTCCTCCATGAGAACACCCCATGTGACTAGCTTGGGCTTCCTCACAGCATGGCTGCTGCATACTAAGTGGAAGTATTCCAAGAGGAATGAGTCCATATGGAGAACTTATTAAGCCTTTGCTTGTATGATGCTTGCTAATGTTCCTTTGGCCAAAACAAATTGTGGATGAGCCTACAAAATCAATATGGCAGTGGATTAGATAAGGACATGGATACCGAGAGTTGTGGGTCATTGGAGGTCACCAAGGCAACAGGTTAGCACAGAGGGCACCAGCTTCTCAGGGCCTCCTCACTCATTCACACAGCTTCTGCCTCCCAGGATATATGATCAAAGCAACCAGAGCTATTCCACTATTATGTCCCCAAGGACCTTTTCCCTGTTGGGGCTGGTCCACTCAGCCTCTGAATCATTGGATCAATTAGTATTCTTTGGCTGAAAGTCACAGAAACCCAATTCAAACTACTTTAAAAGAGAGAAATTACTGGTTCATGTAGCTAGTAAGTCCAGAGGTAGTTGGCTTCAGGCATAGATGGATCTAGGAGTTCATATAACATCTTTAATTCTCTCTCTTTCTCTCCTCTCTCTCTCTCTCTCTCTCTCTCTCTCTCTCTCTCTCTCTCTCTCTCTCTCTCTCTCTCCCTCCCTCTCTCCCTCCCTCTCTCTTACTGGTTCTTTCTTCCTCTGTGTTCACTTCATCATCTGGAAATCTCTCAAGTGATAGAAGAGATACCCATTGGCAACTCTAGGCTTACATTCTATCACCTTAGAAATTACAGCAGGAAGAAAACATCTCCCTTCAAATAGTTTCAACTAGTGTCCCAGAATTAGGTCCCATTAACCATGGCTCTCTGTGAACAAATCACTATGTGGTTGGTCTCTAATGATGACTCAAATCTGGGTCATATGCTGCTCACCCCTAGAGTTAAGGGTAAGGCATCTGCCCCAGGCAAACCCCCTGCACTAAAATGGGCAAGATTTTGTTTCTCCAATGACAATCAAGATGCTACTACCAGGCCAGGTGTGGTGGCATACACCTGTAATTCCAGCAGCTCAGGAGGCTGAGGCAAGAGGATAGCCAGTTCAAAGCCAGCCTCAGCAACTAGTGAGGCCCTAAGCAACTCAGTGAGACCCTGTCTCTAAATAAAATATAAAAAAGGGCTGGGGATGTGCCTCAGTGGTTAAGTGCCCTGGGTTCAATCCCCGGTACCAAAAAAGAAAAATATGCTATTAGTAGATAAAGAGGAGGCCAAAACACAAGCATCTATTAGAGTTATAAATCCAATAATGGAACTCTGCAAAACCCACTCCAGGTCTTCTCCGCTTCCCATCAATGTACTCTCACCTGTGGCTGGTTTTTGACAATTTCCGTGCTCAGAAGGAATCTTCTTAACAGGGGAAGATATAAGAAGCAAAGCTCAGATCAGGAAAATTTCCTATTTGCTAATAACCCGGACTCCAAGTTCTATAAAGAGGAAGGTAAACAACTATCTAAAGTAAATAGAGCACAATTGTTTTGTTATAATCATTATTATTATCCTCATCATCTGGTGACTCTGACTGTGTTATCTAGTCGTTTCGGAGACCTATCAAGAATTAATTCTTAGGATTACACATGCTCTCTTTCAAATGATGGAGAACAGAATTTATCCATATGAAATGATGATTGCTAAGAAGTGGGGAATTTTTCTGCTGGTGATCGGGAACCTGTGGCCACAAGTCCTATGAGCTGTTGTCTCAAATGTCAAACAGGAACGAAGAGCATTGTAGACCAGCCAGGAATTCCAGGAGGTCAAAAACATGGTGACTTTCCTCAGCTGGCACTAGAGCAACACCTCCTTGGAGCAGGATGAGAGATAAGAAGTTCATCACACACGCATTAAAGGATGAGGGGCTCAGGGCCCTATTAGCAAAAATGTGAGGACCTTAGTCCCCAGGGAGAGTTCTGGAATGGGAATGGTCCTTCAGCCATTTCTCCCATTGGGCTGAAATGGCCAGGCCTTTCCACTATCACATTAATAAATCCCTGGTCACAAGCTGCTGCAGGAAGGGGTGTGACTGAGGGTCCCTACTCCTGAGACACTGACCCCTGAAAGCACAATACCACTTCCAGTGGCTGGGTCAACCCGTCCTCCCCTAAAGGGGACCTGGGAGGTACATCACAGCGCTACCCCAAGTGCCAATCATTTACACCAATCCTCAAAGAAAATACAAGCTGTATCATGAAAACAGTTTTGTTACTGTATTCTTAAGTGTCACCCATGTCTCATCTAACACCTTGGCTTTCAGGAAAAGAGGTAACAGGAGAATGTCCTGTCAGAGATTAAACTTGCATTTCCACAGCTACTTCATTTAGAGAAGTACAAGGGAATCTCTTGGGTCCTCTTTGAAAGCATGAGTCACCACTGAGGCACGACATCCCACCAGGCTGAATGAAATAGGCCTTCTGTGTTTAAGGATAAAGAGTGGAAAGCTGCCAGGTCACTGTGGGCCTCCCTGGTGCCAGCGTGAAAAGGGACTTTTGTGATTTAAAGGTCTGGGCCCAGTTGGAGATAATCAAGCTCTGTTGCCTACAAAAGAGGGTAAGAGCAACCCTTTGGGATTAGAGGGCTCAAAGGAGGGGTATGTGGGCCCTGAGGAGCAATGGGGGGAAAGAAGAATAGCTGGGGAGGGGACCTCGGGCCCCAAAGGTAGTGAAGAGGTTGGTCCTGAGAGGCAGAATTCATGCAGTGGCCCATGACAGTAGTTGCATTCCCCCAGAACATTCCAGAAAACCCTGACTCAGGCAGGCCACCACCACAGCAGGATCCCACCCAGTTCTGTGCTTTGAAAACAAGTCCCATGAGTAACCCAATCTTCTAGTTGTCCTGAAAGTCACAGATGGGTCACTCCTCAGCCTCAGAGTCTTACCTCCTGAACCATCACACTCTTCCTCTGGTAGATCTGGTTTTCTGGTTTGGAAGTTATTTGGGATAACTTGCCTGCCTAAGAAACCTCTCCTGCTCTTCTGCTCAGTTTTGCCCACAGATCTTGCGATGGGAGATAAGTCTTTGATTCTCCAACACAGAGATGAAGTTTGAATTGCCAACAATCCCAGGGGACACAACTCCTTTATCAAAATTCACACTAGGGTATAAAGGACAATGAAAGAAAAAGAGTGGCTAAAGGAAAAAAGAAGGGACAGTAGTGGGAAGAGGGGGACTAGACTGAAAATACAGAAGAACACCGAAAAGAATGGCTGTGTATTAAAAACTATAATTTTGCAGAGACCCAAACCTGATTAATACAAAATACGTATGCCTTGACCTGTGGTTCTCAACCCTGGCTGCACCTTACAATCCTCTGGGGAGCATAAAGATACTGATTCCCAGGCCCTACCCCAGACCCTAATAAAATCAGAATCTCTTGGTGTTATACCTGAGAATAGGAGTATGTTTAAACATCCCATTCATTCTAGAAGACAACCAGAGTTTATGTGTTAGTCAGCTATCACTGGGATACTCCTGCATAACAAACAAGTCCCCAAAGCTCAGTCACTTATGGCAGTAAACATTTGACTTTCTCTCTCACAGATCTGCAAGTCAACAGCAATTTAGTTGGTTACAGCCAGGCTCAGCTAGACTCAGCTCCAAACTGTAAATTTGGTTCAGGTCTGCTATACTAGTGTCATCCAGACAAAGTTTTGTAGGGTAAGGGTTGCACAGAGAGAGGACTGGAGCATATGAGGTCAAGGCAAATCATGTAAGTACATGGAAAGCCTCAACTCCCATCCCAGCCACTCACATGCTGTTGGCCAACATGAGTATCATGGCCAAGTCTAACACCAGTGGAGTAGGAAAGACAGCTGATGCTGGTAGAAGAATCACAGAGTTACATGGAAATGGCTATGGACATATCATTCCAATGTATTTGTACACATTAGCTTATAGGTTAAGGATAAATTCTTCTCCCACTTGATGTTTGTAAAGGGATCCTGCTGTGTATGGGGATTGGGTTTCCCACATATTAGCTGCATGCCACAAGTGGATCACTGAGCCTCCCTTGTCCTCAGTTTTCCCATATGTAAAATGGGGATGTAATCCCTAACAAGTCTCTCTTAAAGGGCTAGGGAAGTAGAAACCCAAGCATGTGAGAGCACACTGCTTTCTCTCTGCCTAGCCTCGCTGAGAAAGATCATCGTGGTGTGTAAAGTCGAACCAAAAGCCTGGGACACATTGAACACTCTGGGTAGGTGCTCGTGGATGTGACTGGGAGTTCCTAAAGGTGCTGGAGGTCACTCGGGGGCCATGTGAACCAGGATCTCCCAGCCTGCCATGGCCTGGAAGGCCAGTGTAGGTTTTCCCTGTCCCACCTGGAAACTTTGACCTACAGCAGCAGATACCATGGCACCATCCCCTAGTGGACTCTGTGAAGTACCGCTCAGATGTCCCCATCCCAGCTGAGGTGTCTGGTCCCCTGGCTGCCAGTGGCAGGTGCTGAAGATACTCAGCCAAGCCTCCTCTTGCAATTTGCAACAGAGTTGGTTTCGCCCAAGGTCACATCCCCTCCCATGGACAGTCAGCCACCCATGATGGGTCTAGGCTGGAGTATAAAGGTCACATCTCCTCACTTCAATCTCAGGATAACTGGGCAGGGCTCTCTCAGTTCCCAGAGGTCCCCATGGAACCCGCTGACCCTGTGATGGGCAGTCTCTCGTGTTCTCTAACAGGAGTGGATCCCAATTCCCTAATGGAGCATTCTCTGCCTGCAAACCTCCAACCAGGGTGTGCTTCCTGGGGACCCTCGTCTGGGACAACAGGCCAGCAGGACAACTCACCAGGCTCTTTCCAGATCACACAGAGGACACCTTTACCTCAATCAGACACCCTCTTGGAAACCCTGAAGGCCGGCCAGCCTGCCCTTGGCCACAGACGACAGGCTTCTGGAATGTGTAACATCAGATGCCAGCCTTGGTCAGAAAACAAGAATCCTCTTCAAGAGTAGGAGTCCAGCTGCAGCTGAGGTGGAGTCCCCAGGACACCCCCTCCCTGCTGTTTGTGCTGCGAGTGTGCATGCACGTGTATATTTGTGTGGTTGGAGTGAATAAATGTTTAAATCAGTGTGTCAGTTATAATTAGAGTGGCTCTCCTTTTTTTTTTTTTTCCTATTCCTTCATGCTTAACGCCTGGAATGTCATTTTCCACTGTGAAATCCTTATTTTTCAAGGCCTAGTGCCAAAGTCGGCTTCTGATGCACTTCCCCCACCCACTCGCACCTCCCATCCCCCAGTCGGAGCCGCTCCTCTCTCCGCTGTGACCAGGCACGGACACCCAGCTTTAGCATGTGTCCCCCATCTCCACCTCCGTGCAGGCAGGGGTGATTAATCCCAGAGGAATGAATTAAAAATTGAGACTGAGAGAGAAGCAGTGAATCCTGGCCATGCCACCAGAGAAAGCATCCTAAGGGGGCCTGCCCAAGGAGCTCTTCTGGAACATTGAAAAAAGAAACGAATCCTCCTGCGTCTCCCCTGCCCAACCCCCACGCCTCCTCCAAACAGAGATCTGGCTTCACTGGCACCCAGGAAAAGGCTGATCCCCAGTGGGAAAGAGGGACACTGTCCTCCCGCCCTTCCTGGTTTGGTTGCCTACACGGCCGGGGGCAGCATGTCCAGGGTGCCCAGCTTTGGACTGAGAGAGCGCCGCGTTCTTGGAATTGATCTACTTATCAACACACAAGTTGATGTGCATTCGGGGCGGGTGTTAATCCGAGGGGGAAGCCACTGATTTTCACCTGAAATAAATCCAAGCTGAAAGGTGCACACCTTACCTAGGGAGAACTCCCTGCCCCTGTCGTCTCCTGCCCGCTCTCTGCCGAGGCTTCCGGACAGTGTTTGGGGAGCTTTATATTTGGAAACACCTTCCCCAATTCTTTCTCACCTAGAGAATGAAAGAACCATCCACTCCTGGCCTGGGCTTCCGCATGCACTGTATTAGGAAAGCCCCCAGGGAAGGTATGTTTCTGTTCCTGGCCAGAGAAACCTCCCTTCCTCCCTCCCTCCGGCACAAAGCTCTGCCTCAGACCCCGGGTGGGGCTCGGGCCTCCATGCTTCTGGGGCTTGCATTCCCCAGGGGAGAAATAATTGGCCTGTCTATAGAGCATCAGGATTCAAATAAAGCTGAAAAACGCACGCAGCCCTGCAAATTCTATAAATGTGGAATCACAAACGGTGGCCCGCCACCACACACACGTGCGCACGCAGCTCTGAAGGCCGCCTCTGCTTCTGTCTCTGATTGTTTCCCACATCCACCTGACTCAAATAAGCCCACTCGCATTGGAACTGGAGGCAATCAGGGTGGAAAATACCCTGTTCTCTTGGTGCAGGTCCAAACTGTCACCATTTGGCATCCTGACACACCGATGTCCCCATCAGCTGTTCAGCGTCAGCCAAAGGGGGCCTCCCCCAGCCAACAAATCAGAGATTTCATTAACCAGCAAAGCCTCCCGGAAGGATGAGCGGCCTCACGTGGGCCTCCCCCACCCCAGTTCCCTCACCTCCCCCTCCCTTCCGCTACACAAACAGGCTCAGAGCCACTAGATTGGATTCAGATCTTGTAGATGAAGAAATTCAGATACGACAGCGACAGCGGCGCCTCGCCAGACCCCGAGTGAGGGCCGAGCCCCACACGGCAGCTGGGCTGCCTCGGTAATAACCACTCGTAATATCTGACAGAAAGAACCCACACTGGTCATATCCGATCCTGCCACATGAATAGAAGCGTCACACTGGCCTCTCGGGGGCCGGGGCTGGGGAGAGCCTCCGCACAAATCAGAAACGTTTTCCGCGAAGCTGCTATTCAAGGGCTGGAAAATCAACAGGGGCTGCTTTGCTCACATCCTGGGAGATGCTATTATTCTCCAGGCGGTACAGCTCACAGAACGCAGCCAGGCCGGCTTAACCCGAATTCGCAGAGTGTTTGGCATTTCTGAGCTCAGAGGCCTTGGATAGGCAGAAACAAAAGCCCACGCTGGTTGTGGGAGTGAGCCGTGGGGCTCCTCAGTGGTGACTTTCAAAATATTTAACAACGGGGACAGCCTGAGCCTCAGTCATTCAGAATGAACCCTAGCCTCAGCCCTGGGACAAGGACCTAGGAGCCTTCGGTTGCGAGTTGCTCTGGGTAGCCTGAGTGGAGGGGAACTTGGGACAAAGATTGAGAAGAATTTCATACTGTAGCAACTGGCAGGGCTGCTGGTCCGAACCCGGGTCCACTAGCCTCTCCTGAGCTACACTCAGGGACCTGCGACTGCTCAGAGCACCCCATTCTTTGGTGTTCAGGACACCATAAACCACCCGCTGAGTCAGAAGCCTCCAGATGCAGGGCCATTGCTCGTAGAGATAGGATTGGACAACCGGGTCTTCCAAAGCACATGCCCACCTAAAGCAGAAACTTACAAAGCTCAGAGCATGCTTCTCCACAACTGGATATTCTAGACATCCCATCCCTCCCCCCAAATTCTTTTCCTTCACATCTTCTCATTGCCCACAGCATTGTCCAAGCCAGGAAGAAAGAGCTAGATTCGCCCAACTCTGTTTCTAGCTTTACAACCCCACGCTACCAGCTCTGGCCTCGTCCTGGCTCAGCTTCAGACAACTATGGAAGTCCCAGGGGCCCTAGTCACTGGATGATACTGGAATGCCAAATCCTTGCCTTTTTTGGTAGAAGACAGCTATGCCATGTCAACAAGGTAAGGTGACCTCCACCCTGTGGTCCCCTGCATTGTAAGGCATCAAGTGTTGCATTTGTTAAGCAGCTGTGTACAAAGATCCAGGTAGCGTATTCTGGAATCTCATGGACTGGGGTAGAAAGAAATGAGGGGTGTTCCAGGCACTTCTTCACTCTCATTCAGTGTCCCTGCCAGTAAAATCAGGCCAGCGAAAGTTTCTGTGCAGCAGTTTCCTCATCCAGGAAATGGGCTAGCTATGCTTCCTGCCTCTGCCTCAGGGTGCTTGCGAGGACCAAATGATGCACATGACACTGAGCACTACAAACTGTAAAAGTGACCCCCAAAATGAACCCCTAAATAGCCCAAACCCCTGCACGGCTAAAATGCCCTGCGTGCCAAGCCTTCTCTGAGCCGGTCCACCATGCCCTTGGAAAACAGTGTGCCTGAGTTTCCGAGGACAAAACAGCCCCAGCACTTGGGTCCCCCGCTGCAAGACAGCCTCGTCACCTCGGCATTTCTATAAAAAGATTGCATGGGCTCTGGAGCCTGTCTGACAGGCAGGGCTAGGAGGGTGTGAGAGAGAGAGAAGTGCTCTCATAACAGCTGGCCTTGGTCAAAAAATCCATATTTACCCTAAAGCCCCCGGCCCCACCGGCAGGAGGGGAATGAATTCAAGGAAGGGAAGAGAAGCTGAGAGAGAGAGAAAGAGAGAGACAGAGAGCGAGCTGTGGAATGGGGCTGAGCAGAGATGTCTTCGGTGCTGGTCTGTCACTCTGAGCAGCCAACACAATGGACCTCTGGGTGGGCTCAGAGAGTCCCCCCCAACCCCCGACCTCCTGCCCGTGACACAGATAAGGACCTGGAGGACTGCTCCTAGCTGCTGCGTGTGCCCTGGGCCAGCCGGCAGCGAGGCCAGCCTGGCGTGAGTGCCAGCAAAGATAAACGGCGGCCGCGCGGGCATTGAATGCCCCGACACAAAAGGCCGCCTCTCCCCGAGTCCCTCTGAGGCCCAGATGGTCAGGGAAGCCCTTTCCCGCCTCACAAAGAGGATCGCTGCATGTCTTTTTCTTTTAAAATGGAATAAAAAAAAAAAAAAAAAAAAAGCCATTGCTCACAAAGGACCTGGATGAAAAATAAACCCTTAAAAAAACCCAGCCTCTCCTCGCTCAGCAGCCCGGCATTTCTTCCGACTGTCAGACTTAGCAGATTGCTTTCTGGAAAGGATCCAATTGGCAAGACCTGCCGCTGTGCAAATGAAATTTTAAAACCCCGCTCCTTGTTGCACTCAAAGAGCTTTTCTCTCTCTGCTTGTTCTACACGGCCTCGTAGAATTATTCTCTTGTCTCTCGTTGTATCGGAAACTAATATTCCCCCGCTTTCCCACCCTACGTGAGGGGTCCTCACCCCAGCTGGGGATTTGGGTAATCAGGAATGGCTAGAGCATTACTCCAGACCCCCATGTTGGTTCCCCACCTGGGCTGCATCTCACAGCATCACCTACTAATTAGGAGAGAGACTCGCTCCTGAAGCGAATAAACACTTGCACCTCGCCTGCCTCCCTCCCCGGCTCCCCTGCCCCCCTCGGTAATGAGATAAGTGTTTGGGGGGCGAGGGAGAAAGGATAACGGGGACGTTCTTTGCGCACAAGGTTTGACACTCGTCAAGCCCGTGACACCAGCTCTGTTTGGCTGGCGTATCCCTGGTGAAAAGTCAGCGGGAAAAAATAGCCACAGGACTTGTCTGGGTTTGACAAGCTGCCTGGGCGCATGAGGAACTTGTGGAGAGGAGGCATGTGATGTGTCGGAAGCATCCCAGGCCTGGGAGCCAGGAGACCTGGGTTCCAATTCCAAGTCTGCCCCTAATATTGCCACTGTGCTTGGCTCCCGTCTGTGCCTCGCGGGGTAGTGCTATCATTTGGACATAGTTCAAGAGTGGCTGCCAAAGTTTCGTGTACAGGAAGCTTTGTCTCCAGTGGGAGCAATGGTACCTTTAAGAGGTGGGGCTTAATGGGAGATCCTTAGGTCATTGGGAGAAGTGTTCTCCAATCGAATTAGGATAGCTCTCTTGGGACCCTTGAACTCCCACAAGAATCAGTTGTTATAAGCCCAACCCCTGAACTCCTGGCTTCCTGTTTCAAGATGTGACCTCTTCCCCTCCCGCAGCATGCACTCCCACCATGATATCATGAGTTCCTCACCAGAGCAAAGCTGATGCCAGCACTACGCCCTGGAATCTCCACGAATGTGAGCTAAAGCAACCTCTTTTCCTTATAAAGTTGGCCTGACTCAAGAATTTCATTATAGTAACAGAAAACAGACTAATACAGATAGATTGCATCATTGGCCCCTATTATTCACCCCTTTGCCATGAGACTTTGCAGCACTTTTCACTAAGGGCCAAGGTCTTTTTGCCCAACCTTTCATTTTGGGTTCAAACATATTTCCTACTTTAGTCACTCAAACGAGGCATAAGGGACAATGTGCCCACCCCAATCCTAGTCCTCAAGAGGCACAGCAGTTTTGTTCATTCTCTTGTGTCCCTGTCATCCCACAAGAAGTTTCCTCTGGATGGCTCTTGCCCCTCAGCCTGGACTCTGAATGACCACAGGTAGAACAGACCCAACTTATAAATGACACTTAGGGTGACGAAATCCACTCCCCACACTGGTGGCTGCCTATATACAACAATTTATAAAAAAGGGACCCAAAGCAGCAATCCTGAAGGATATGTGTTAAGTCCCCATTAACACTTAATTATTTATTCATTCATCCTTCACATATTTACTGAATACCTACTGTGTGCTGGGAGATGGGCCAAAAAGAAATATGAACTTCCAGGCAGTGCAATTGATCCCTCAATATTCAAGTCATTTCCTCAGTCATAGGGTGTCATCGACTAAGTTAAAACAGAAAGAAAAGAAAAGAACTCAGGGTGCGCAGCAGGGAGCCTACCTCATAAAAGGAATACATCAGATGTAAATGGTGGCATCTTAGTTTCAGAAATGGGAACATGTGAAAAGAAAGCATGTCACAGAACCAGAGACATCTATTATCTATTGTGTTCAAAGTCCAGGGCACTATCTATTGGGAATACAAAACCATTTAACTCAAGTTTGGGGGTCAAAGTACAGACTATTGGAAAGAACTTAAGAATCTTTGTTTTCGATGATTTGTAAGGCTTTGCCCAAGTCTCCAAATGATGTGACTCTCCCTGTGTGGGCCACCGGCAGGTCCCTCAAGGTTTTCCTTACATAAAAGGTTTTCACTGGCAGGGACCATACCATTCATTCAGATCAGTGGGGCCAGCAATGGCTTCTTGTAAGGGAGGCTCATGCCCAAAGGCTATGCCTGGCCACAGAGTCCCCTGAAAGCCATGGGTCCCTGGAGAAGGAGAGACAGGCTGAGGAAATCTCACACCCAGAGCAGTAGCTCCCAGCACAGGAAGTTCTGGCGAGTCACAGTAGACAGAGTAGAGGTGATGGCAAATTGCCAGGCCAATTCTGAACAGTATTCAAGAGCATCCAGATGGGGCAGGATGAGGACAGCCTGGGGCGGGGACTGGAACCAGCTCACTCCGCCCTGGGAAAAGGCAGGCAAAACCCATGGGCTGGAAGGACCCAGTCCATGTTGCAGAAAGCCAGAATGGTGAATGCACCAAGAGCTCGGAGACTCATGCAGAAAGGGCCAGTGGCATCTCGAGGCCAGAATGAGGAAGAGGCAGTGGGCCAATCTCCCCAGGCTCTCTGATGTCCAGGTGGAAGCTCCAAGAGAACTTTCTGCAAATACTGCTGGCTGACGAGCAAATGGCTGACTATTTGGCCAGGCTGGGCCTTTGCTAATTGCATGGTGAGTTCAGGGCTGAGCCTAGAAGTAGAGGCCACCATCCATCACAGCCTGGGCAGGGCTGACCCCATCCTCCCTGGCTGCATACCCAGGTCTCTGTGTCCCAGCAGGCCCTTCTCAGGGCTGGCCCTTGAAAACAATAGTAGTTGGGACATATTCCACACTCTTGGTCATCCAGTGCACACAGGTAGGAATGTTCTAGTTATTCAGCTCTTGACATACTTGCAG
Source organism: Sciurus carolinensis (assembly GCF_902686445.1). Classification (NCBI taxonomy): domain Eukaryota; kingdom Metazoa; phylum Chordata; class Mammalia; order Rodentia; family Sciuridae; genus Sciurus; species Sciurus carolinensis. The sequence continues at coordinate 32,713,331 of NC_062232.1, forward strand.
ACTGGTTAGCAACCAACTATGGTCCTGAGTGCCCCGCCCCAAGTGCTTTCCACCAGACCTTCCCTCTCCACACCCTCCCCTAGGACCCATGGACTCTGTTATGGTTTGGATGTGAGGCATCCCCCAAAAGCTCATGTGTGAGACAATGCAAGAAGGTTCAGAGGAGAAATGATTGGGTTGTGAGAGTCTTAACCCAATCAGTGAATTAATTCCCTGATGGGACTAACTGAGTGGTAACTGAAGTGGTAGGATGTGGCTGGAGAAGGTGGGCATGGGGGGCATGGCTTTGGGGTATGTATTTGTATCTGGTCAATGGAGACCTCTCTCTCTGCTTTCTGATCATGATGTGAGCTGCTTCTCTCTGCCATACTCTTCCATCATGATGTTCTGCGTCACCTTGAGCCCAAGGAATGGAGCCTGCCATTCATGGATCGAGACCTCTGAAACCATGAGCCCCCAAATAAACTTTTCCTCCTTAATTTGTTCTGGTCAGATCTTTTAGTCTAAAACAGACTCCAAACAGACCAGCAAGTAACCAGTTAGGGCCCATAGAGCAGGGGCCTGTGTCCCCACCTCAATCCATGGTGACCAGGGACCTCCAGGTCACTTCCCTTCAAACCTTACCACTCACCCCCAGGATCTCAATCCCACTAGATCCTTGGATCCGTGACCTATTTGTGATTTAATTCTCTAAACTTGACATTCCTATAAGACTGTGACAAGCATCACAAGTCTGCTTAGCTTTTCATACAGCCCCTGAGTTAATTCATGGGCCAAATGTATTTGAGCAACATTTACCAGTATGCACTGGGATGCCTTGCCTGAGCTGAGTAACTCCAGCCAGCACACCTGAATCACCGGGCGTAGCCCTGCCTGCTGCACACCTCCCTGGGGATTTACAGGAGAATCTGTTCTACTTTGTAGGAGGGAAGGATCTGCGAGTGCATGTCAATTGGGGCACTTCACCAAACGCATTGGGTTCATAGTGCTGTCCATTTGATGCATAGTAGATAGTGAAGCCCACGGCCAGGAAGGGTCACTCGGCTCATCTGGGCCTCCTTGAGTGGACCATGACTGGGCCAAGTCTGTCAGGGAGCACAGCTGCTCAAGTTAGTCCCTCTTCCCTTCTTCAAAGACAGTCACCACTCTCAGAGCTGGTATCCTCTTACAGCAGAATGGCCGTGTATGGCTCTGGAGGGTGACATTCAGATATAGTTCAGCAAGGACCCTATTGAGGCAGAGTGGGAGAGATCTTCAACCACTGAAGGGCCCACGTGAAGGCCAGTTACCCAGCACACCACACTCCCTTCCTGATTGCATCAGCCAGTGTTCTCTAGAGAAACAGAACCAGTAGGAGATAGAAAGATAGATAGATAGATAGATAGATAGATAGATAGATAGGGAAGGAAGGAAGGAAGGAAGGAAGGAAGGAAGGAAGGAAGGAAGGAAGGAAGGAGAAAGAGAAAGAAAGAAAAGAAAGAGAAAGAAAGAAAATGAAAGAAAGAAAGAAAATGAAAGAAAGAAAGAAAGAAAGAAAGAAAGAAAGAAAGAAAGAAAGAAAGAGAAAGAAAGAAAAGAAAGGAAGGAAGGAAGGGAAAGAAAGGAAGGAAAGAAAAAAAGACGCATAGTTAGATAGGTAAATAAAGGAAAGAGTATTGGCTCCTGAGGTTATAGAGGTTGTGAAACCCTATGATATGCCATCTGTAAGCTAAAGGTGCAGGAAAATCAGTGATGTAGTTCAAAGGCCTGAGAGCTAGAGGGCCAACGGTGTAGGTTCCAGTGTGAATCCGAAGCCCTGAGGCCCAGGAGCACCCAAGGCAAAAGATGAATGTTCCATCTCAATGGTCAGGCAGAGGGAGCATGAGTCCAACCTTCCTGTGCCCTTTTATTCTCTTCAGTCCCTCAGTGGATGGGTGATGTCTGCCCACACTGGGGAGGACCATTTGCCTTTTCAGCTCACCAATCAGAAGCTAATCTCTTGCAGAAGCACCCTCACAGACACACACAGAAATAATGTTTTACCAGCTATCTGGGCATCCCATAGTCCAGGCAAGTTGACACAGAAAATAGACCATTACACTCATGAAATCAGCTACTGGGGAAGTGAGGAGGGCGAAGTGGGGAGCATCATTGGGAGCATCTAGCAAACCCAGGAGTCACACCCTCAATGTCAGGGATGGAACACTGTGTTTATTTCTGGGCTCTTAAGCTCCTCTCAAGGTTAAGAACAGATGATCCCACATCTGCTTCAGGGCTACAAAGGCCAGGGACCCCCAACTAATTTAACTTGAAGAAATAAGTCAAGATGTCATTCAGGTGAATGTCAACCCCTCTCTCGAGAAGTCATTCATGGTTAGAACAGTAAAGCTAAAGGGCTTTAATATGGACTTGAACTTTCTGAAAAGCATCTACAGAACAGCCTTCAGGTTTCAGGGTAAATACCATTTGATCCTTTTGATCATTTATTTATTAATATTGAGCACTCATTATGGACCGGGCACCATTTTCAATGGGGGGATGCAGCCACAGCCTTGGAGTCAGAGGCCAGATGCCAAGAATGAATCCCCTTTTGTTAATTTAAGCCAAATAGTATTCACAGCATAATCTTTGGCAGTACTGCAGAAGCAACTTCTAGATAGAGCTTTTGGAAACAACTAACTCCCCAAACCACACTGCAGGATGGAGCTCCTGAAGGAGGCTCTGTCAAGATGAGGACTCCTCTATGACCCAAAAGTCACTGTCTTGGCTGTTGGACTACACTGCCTTTCCTGAGACCCAACCCAAAAAAAGTGCCTAGTGCAATGCTTCCTGTCACCTCCAGAATTCCAGCCGCATGGCACACAAACCAATTCACTGTATTCATCACAAATGGTAAGCAAGACAAACCTGGCCCCTAGCTTACATTCTAGCTGAGGAAATGGGCATTAAACACCAGGTTACCCAACTGAGCATCAGAGGAAGATTGGGAGAAGTGCCTAGAAAAGGAAGTGTAGGATGATGTTATGACTTGGATCTAGGAATTGCCCTTGGAAAGTTCATGTGTTAAGCAAGGCAGGAATGTTCAGAGGTGAAAAGATTGGATTCCTGAAGCTATAACCTCATCAGTGGGTTGATCCATTGATGGATTAATAACTTGAGAGGACTACTGTACTGGGTGGTAGCTGTGGGCAGGTGGGGCATGCCCCTTGGGGACTGTATCTTCCCCAAGACTATAGCATTCCTGTATATAGAGGATCCCTATCTCTCTCTCTCTCTCTCTCTCTCTCTCTCTCTCTCTCTCTCTCTCTCTCTCTCTCTCTCTCTCTCTCTGTGCTTCCCAGCTGCCATGAGTGGAACAGCTTTCTTCCACCACACCCTTCCACCATGATGTTCTACCTCACCTCAGGCCCAGAGCAATGGAGTTGGTCAACCACATACTGAACCTCGGAAACTGAGCCTAAAATAAGCTTTTCCTCCTCTAACTTATTCTTATCCAGTATTTAGATCACAGCAATGAAAAGTTGACTAGAGGTTATGTGACAGAATATGACCCAGCATGGAAGCTTAGGGAAGGTTTGCCTGAAGAAATGACTGAAGGTGAAGCAAGAATCAGTTTGGAGAAGAAGATAGGAGAGAACCTTCCAGAAAAAGGAAATGGTGGTTACATAAACTGAAAGGCAGGAGAAAGTATGGAATGTGCAGCCCATGAAAGATGAATGGGAGATTCATTATTATGCCAGAAAACTATTCTTGGCACATATAAAAACACCAACATGAAGACCAACATGGCTGACCAACAGTGAGCTTAGCTGAGGAAAAATAGTCTGTCTAGGCACCTTGCAGAGGCAGACAACCCCAGATATAATAGTAATAGTTGTCACTTACCTTGCACCTACTAAGTGCCAGGCACTGGTTGAAGTATTTTTCATCTATTTTCATTTCATCCTCACAGCACTATGCTCTTAGTATTTCCATTTTCACATAGAATACTGCGATAGAGGTAGGTGACTTGTGCACAGTCGCACAGCTAGTAAGTGATGAATCCGTGCTTCAAGCACAGAATGCTCACTGCAGGGTTTGAAATCTCAACTCCTGTGTCACAAAGGAAAGACTTGGGCAGAGGGTGTCAAATATCCCAATGTGAAGCTTATGGAATGTTGTTAAAGTAGAATTAACAGCATAAGGCAGAGGTCAGTAAATAGCGAATGAGGAAAACAGTGGCAATCTGCTCACGGGGTTTGTAGCACATGCTCCAGCCCCACTCCTCTACCTCTGCACTCTCTCCCTACCAGTGCATGGGGTTCTACTGCCCTGCTGACGTACCTGCACCTCTTTTTCTGAGGGTTTCTCTGGCCCAAACCTACCTTGCCCATCCATTCAGCAAGCCAGATATGCCAAGGAATTACCAGCACCAGAGGAGGAAGCCTCAACCAATGACTGATGGGAGATGAAGGAGGAACACCCCCTACCCCGCTGCCTTGCCCTGTGAATCGGTTAACTGAGAGGCATGTGTTCTGCAGTAATCCTCAGTTTCCCCTTGGGAATGAACCTCCACCATCCAAAGTGGTGACTTGCTTGATAACACACGCTGCATTGTTTTCTTTCCTTCCCTGTCCCACGTCCCTAATTCCTACCAGTGGTTCTTAGCATCACTTCCCATGTCAATTTGCTCTCATTCAAATCCTCATCAGAGGAGGTGGGATGGGAAATGGGTACAATTCCAGTGTTGACACAGGTAATGGCAGGTATCATTCCAGATAAGAGGACCCACGGAGGCAGAGGATCTGAAATAACCTGGTCATCATTCAAACAGGGGATAGTGAATGTTCTTCCCCAATCAGGGGCTCCTGTCCTATCCTTAGTCGCCCTGCCTTGTCAGAACCCTCAACTTATTTCTACTCCAAACCTCAGCCAACCCTGAGGGCCAAGCATTCCCAGGTGACCAAGCTGTCATGTGAAGGTCACAGAGCTTCAAAGCTCTGTTTGAATTTGGGACTGTACTGTACCCTGCCAGCAAAGGTCACGGGGAAAATGCCACATAACTTGGCCACTGCCAGTTTCCTGATCCTCCCCTATCACTGCCTTTACAGCTGGGGCCTACAGGATGTCATTTCATGGGTAAGAAAGAAGCCCTCTTTTATTAGGCAAATGGAGGGGTTTTATCCTGGTCTGCCTGAAAGATGAGGAACTATCTCTCTGCTCTACTCTGAAAGAGTCCTCCATGGATCATAGTGAGACTCATCATGTGTGCTATAGATTGTTTATGTCCCCTCAAAATTCATATGTTGCAATCCTAACCCATAGTGTAATGGCATTAGGAGGTGATTCGGTCATAAGGGCTTTGCCCTCAAGGATGGGGTTAGTGTTCTTATAAAAGACCCTGGAACTCTCAGATACTATTGGTGGGAATGTAAACTAGTACAACCATTATGTCGAACTATCTCGAGGTTCCTCACAAAATAACATAGATCTATCGTATGATCAGCTAGCCCACTCATGAGTATGCATTTTAAGGAAATGAAGTCAGCCTACCAAAGAGATACCTGCACATCCATGTTTATTGAGGCACTATTCACAATAGCTAAGAAATGAAATCAGCCTAGGTACCCATCGATGGATGAATAAAGAAAATGTGTTGGGGACTGGGGATATAACTCAATTGGCAGAGTACTTGCCTCTCAAGCACAAGGTCCTGGGTTCAATCCTCAGCACCACAAAAAAAAAAAAAAAGAAAGAAAGAAAGAAAATGTGTTATTCATACATAATGGAATATTATTCAGCCATAAAGTAGAACAAAATCCTGTCATTTGCTACAAAATGGATGATACTGGAAGAAACTGTGTTAAGTGAAATAAGTCAGACTCAGAAAGACAAATACTGCATGTTCTTTCTCATTTGTGGAAGTTTAAAAAAGTAAATCTGAATATAGAAAAATGATTACCGGAGGTTGGGGGCAGAGGGTGGATAAAGGGAGACTGAATTTGATCAGCACATGCTGTAGGCATGTACTGAAATATCACACTGAACCCCATTAATATGTCCAATCAATATATGTTAATCAAAAAATAAAACAGAGGTGTTAGGGAGCTGCATCCCCCCACCCTTCCACCATGTCAGGGAACCAGGAAATAAGGCCTCATCAGAAACCAAGTCTCCCAGCACCTTAATCTTGGACTTCCTAGCCTCCAGAACAGTGAGAAATAAATTTCTGTGATTTAAATATAACTCAGTCTGTGGTATTTTGTTATAGCAGCTCAAAAGGACCAAGCCAGAAAATTGGCACCAAGAAGTGAGGGTGCTGTTGTAGGAAACTCATAAAAATATGGAAGCAGCTTTGCAACTGGGTAATGGATAGAGGCTGGAAGGGTTTGGAGGTCATGCTAGAAAAAGCTGACATTACTGTGAATAGAGCTTTGAAGGTGGTTTTGATGAGGGCTTTAAAAGAAACAAGAAGAACAAAGAGACAGCCTCAATCTTCTTAGAGAATACCTAAGTAATCATGACCAGAATGTTAGCAGAAATCCTGATGGGACATGCCATTATGATGACACCTCAGACAGAAATGAGGGACATGTTATTGGACAATGGAGAAAAGACAATCCTCGTTATAAAGCAGCAATGAACTTGGCTGAACTGTGTTCATTTTCTGTTTTCTGGAAAGTAGTCTATGTGAGTGATGGAGGTATTTAGGTGAGGTGATTTCAAAGGGAAGCGTTGGAGGGTATGGCTTGGCTTCTCTTGACTGCTTCCAGTAAGCGGTGAGAGGACAGAAATGACTTAAAGACGGAATTATAAGGCTAAAAGAAACTGGACTTGACAATCTGGAAATTTCTCAGGCTATCCATATTGTAAAACAATGAAAATCATGTTCAGAAGAGACACAGCATGGTGGCCAAGCAACCATTGAATAAAGAGGTCAATATGGGTGTAAACTATAGCTCTAGTTAGGCATCTCAAGAGAAGCCAGGTGCTAGTCTTTGAAACAAAGGAAGAGGGGATAGGGATATGGCTCCATGATAGACTGCTTGCCTGGCATGCATGAGACCCTGGGTTCCATCCCCGGCACTAAAAAACAACAACAACAACAACAAATGAAACAAAGGAAGAATGATCTGGAAGGCAATTCCTTGGTCTCAGAAGAGGGAACTATCATCTTGCTTTCAACAGGTCAGATGGCAGCCACCCAGAACTAAAGGTCAGGGTCACCCAGAGCCTTGGGGGCCCAACCTCTGCCCCAGTGGGCTGGTAGGGCAGAGACTTGAGCCAGAGAAAGTTATTCTCAAGCTTTAAGCTCTCACGGAGTTTGCCCTGGAGTTTGGAATCCATCACCCCTTCCTTCTTTCCTATTTCTCCATTTTGGAACGTGAATATCTGTCCTATGCCTGTCCTGCCATTGTGTTTCGGATGTAGGGAACCTATTTGGTTTCACAGGATCACAGCTACAGAGTCATGTGCCTCAGGATGAACCATGCCTCAGGTGTCACCTCTATCTGATTTCAATGATGTTTAGTGGAGACCTTGGATTTTAGATGTTAGCGCTGATGCTGGAACTGATTCATACATTTGGCATGCATGGGTGTAATGTATATATTCTGCATGTGAGGAAGACATAAATTCTGGGGAGCTAGGGGTGGAATACTATAGACAGAGTGCTTTGTGCTTCCTCCAAATTCGTATGTTGCCGTCTTAACCCCCAATACAATGAGGATTTTTTTTTTTTCAGTGCTGGGGATTAGAACCCAGGGCCTAGTGCTTAGGAGGCAAGCACCTTACCAACTGAGCTATCTCCCCCGCCCCAATACAATGGTCTTAGGGGGTGAGGCCTTTGAGAGGCGATCCAGTCATGAGGTCAAGATCCCCAGGAATGGGATGAGTGTTCTGACAAAAGACAGCCCACAGAGCTCTCTACTCCTTGCACCATGTAAGGACACGGAAAGAAGACCAAGAACCAGGAAGCAGGCCCCTAGCAGACACAAATCTACTGTCACTTTGATCTTGGACCCCCCAGTCTTGAGAACTGTAAGAAATAAATTTCTGTTGTTCATAATCCTTCCAATTTATGGTATTTTGCTATAGCAGCCTGAACAGGGTATGACAGTGTGGCAGATGGTATTTTCCAAAGGTAGCTGCAAAAACATATGTATCCCATCCCCCCACATTCTTCTGACACTGTGGCTGGTGCTCCTCCCACAGAAGAGCATCCTTCCTTTCAATCTGAGGAAGGCGGATGATTGATCCAACCAATGGATTTTACTCAAGATGACGTGATGTCTTCCAAGGCCATAAAAAGGGTCCAGCCTCCCTCTACGTCTCTCTTTCTTGGAAGCACACTCGAAGAACCCAAGGCACCATGCTTGAGTCATGGAGAGAGTCCACACAGAGAGGCACTGGAGGAGGAGAACTGAAGCCCCTAGCCAACAGTCACATGAGTGCCACATGAGTACTCAAGCTTTCAGATGGTCCCAGCTCCCCACCTTTCAGCAAAGGCCCCAGACATTGCAGAACACAGGCAAGCTTTCCCCACATATCCTGTATGGTTTTTGTTTCTGTTTTCGTTTTGCTTTAGTACCAGGGATTGAACCCAGGGGTGTTTAACCACTGAGCTACATCCCCAGCCCTTTTGGTATTATATTTAGAGACAGGTCTCACTGAGTTGCTTAGTGCCTCACTAAGTTGCTGAGGCTGAATTTGAAGTCATGATCTTCCTGTCTCAGCCTCCTGAACCACTGGGATTACAGATGTGCACCACTATGCCTGGCTCCTGTATGTATTTTTGGTCCGCAGAAACTATGAGCGTAAGAAAAGATCTCACCAGGTGCATTGGCTCATGCCTGTAATCCCAGTGGCTTAGGAGGCTGAGGCAGGAGGATTGTGAGTTCAAAGCCAGCCTCAGCAACTGAGTAAGACCCTGTCTCAAAATAAAAAATAAAAAGGGCTGGGGATGTGATTCAGTGGTTAAGTACCCCTGTGTTCAGTCTTCAGTAGCAAAAATAAGAAAGAAATGCTATTGCTTTATTCCACTGTGTGGGATGCTTTGTTACACAATCATAGTAACCAAAGTGCCAAGCTCCCCAGATTCTTAGTGTTGAATTGGTTGGGTAGAGTTGGACTGAGTTGGATTTGAGATTGCTCTATTCCTAGGAGGAAAACTCCAGAATCATGACCCCTCATACCTTTCCTTTCCTAATACTGCCCCGTGACTCGTAGGTCTGAAAAGAACATGTCTGCAGTTTTTACAGTGATATCCTTTCAAAGAAGCTAGGGATGGCAGTCTGTCTGATTATCACAGGCCCAACTAGGGTGACATTGCTCGTTCAATCCCACCCTATCTCTTTGTTCATTCTGACAATAACTTCAGGACAATACCATCCAGGGTTGAGGGCCAGAGAGGCAGCCTCCCCTTCTCCCACCTGATCCATGAAACCCCGGAGGGGCCTCGCCAAGTTCACAGAGACCTCCACATCTACCAAAGCAAAGTGAATGACCAGGGAAGCAAGTGTTTGCAGAATTTATTATTTATTCAGTTGCTCACATCTGTAGGTCGGGCCCCTCTATAGTCCACTCAGATGTTTTTACTCTCCCTTTTAGATGTTCCCATTTGGGAGACCCACTCCAACCGGAAAAGCTTTTATGGCCTAGGATCCAGCCCAACCTGTGGACAGATGGCGGTTTAATGGTGACGTGGACAAGGACACTGAAGTTGAACATCCTAATCCATTACCCCATCCCACATGCCCTGGCTAAATCATGAGCTAGTAAGCAAATCACTAACTCCTTTTGAAATTGTTTTTTGCCTGGGATCTGGGATGCCACTAACGAGCCATGTGACTTTGGGTTAATGATGTAGACTCTCTAAACCTTGTGCTCCTTCTGTGTAAAATACGCACTACCTCCAAGCATGCATGAATGAATTAAATGAGATGATTTTTGAAAGTCCTCATGACGTTCTAGAAACTTCAGCACCTTCCATGTATACTATTAGTTCCTTGAGTCCGGAAGACTGTGATAAACTCCTACCACTGGAAACCTCACTGGGCTCCAAGACGGCACATTATTTGATTATGGTCAACATTAACTATATTAAGAGGATTTGAAGCAGAGGAATAATCCATCACGATAGAAAATATCTTGAAAACAGATTTGCTTTCTTTGTAATACAAATCGCATGTGACATCAGGAAGAAAGTCAATCTTTACTTTCATTCTTTAAATGGCAGCGTGGAAACACTGACTGCAGAGTGTGACAACCCAGGGCCTCCTTCCCACATGTGTCCCACAGCAGCCACAGGAGTGGGGTCCTCCAGTAGCTTTCTGTCATCTGAGAACACATTGCAAAGAGATCCCTGCAGGCCCTAGCTCCAGCTATGACATCATCTCAGTGTCACCTTGCTCTCATCTTCATTTCACGCTGGCCTTCTGACCAATTTTTGTCCATTAACGTGCCCAGCCTAGTGCCATCGCACTGATGGCCCCTCCATCTGAGATACCCAAGGCTTACAATCTCGCTTATTCAGGTCTCTACCCAAACACCCTCCCGATCATCTATCTCCTTAATATACTTTGTTTTCTCTACGGAGCTTGTCCTGATATTAGATCACATGTCTGTTTGTTTATGTGCTTCTTGTCCATCTCTTCTCACTAGATTGTTTCCTAAGGGTAAGGACATTGTTTTTCTTCATCATTTCATCCCCAGCATCTGGAATAGTAACTGACACACAGTAGGTGCTTGCCGAACATTTGTACATAAGCAAATGGCCTTTCTAAGATGTCAACCCAGGGCCAGGGCTGGAGCTCAGTGGCAGAGCACTTGCCTAGCATGCACAAGGTCCTCAGTTTGATCCCCAGCACCACGTGTAAAAAAAAGAACTAAAACATCAACCTAATGCTTCCATTCATTGAATGATTCACCTTTGCCTATGGGCAAAGTCTTCCAGAGCCCTTCGTGATCCAACCTCTGCACAGCTCTGGTCACGTTCCCATCTGATCCACCCCCACCACACACACTCACATTTACATACACCAAGGCACACACGGAGATATGCAGACACATACATCTGCACTCACACATGCACAGAGATACACAAACATACACACTCATGGAACACACGGACAAGTGTCTAACGCAGACAGAGACGCACAGACACGTACATGAGCACACACACACAAGCCTATCCAAAAGCACATCCCCAGGCACACCAGGATCAACACACAGATACATACACATAGACACCAAGATGCATGTGCACACACACCTTTCTGGACTGCAGTTCCACAAACATAGCACACTCATGCTCACCTTCAGGATTTTACCATCTTTCACTCGCCTCTCCTTCTGCCCAGTTGCTCCGGACAGCTCCCACTCATTCTTCAAGTGCCAACTCTATTGTTGCCCTCCCTGAAGAGTCAGTAAAATATGATGGTAAAAAGCACAGACTCTGGAGGCAGATGACTTGAGTTCAAATTTTGACTTCGCCACTTGATAGCTGTGTGAGCTTAAACCAGTTACTTAACCTCTCTGTGCTTCAATTTCCTTCCCAATGAATTGGAATGGTTATAAGTCTACCTACTTCACAGGATCATTTTGAAGTATTAATGAGCTACTACATACAAAGTGCTCAGAACAGTGCCCAGCTCATAATGAAGATTATTTAGCTATTATTCTTACATCCTGATCATCCCTGAGATCAGATTAGGAACTCCTCCAAAACCCTCCTCAGCATCCAATACAGTTATCTGTGGGTAGAATAGATCCAACTGTGTTTCTGCTCAAGAAGTATTTGCAGAATGTACAAATGCCCTTGAGTGAGCCATTTAGCCATGCCGTGATGTTGCTTTCTCTTCTGTAAAGTAAGATCGTTGGACCGGAAGTTTTCTAAGGTCCTTCCAGGTCAAACGGTCTGCGATTCTCCAATTCCATGCCTGACCCTCAAAGTGAAGAAATGTTCCTTCCTCATTATACCAGAAGGATAATCGGTGTCTTTTTGAAAGCTCTTTTCAACTCTTCCAAATCTTTTTCAAAGGGAATTTGCAAAATGATGGGTGTCAAGGGCCCTTAGAAATGAATTCAATCCTGACCTTTCACTGTGGAGGGGACAGAGACCCAGAGACTGGAGAAGCCTTGCTCAAGGTCACTCAGCAAGCTAATGGAAGAGTCAGAGCCACAATTCAGAGGTCATGGCTTACTCTACTATTTTTTTCTGCACAAAAAAATATGATTTGGATAGATTTCTTTAGCAAAGGCATAATAATGAAAACTAGCCACATTTGTATGGAAATTTAAGAGAGGGGATGAGTCATATCTTTTTAAAGCATCACTGACTGCTTTTGCTATAACAACACATAAAAATAACATCAAGCTAAGTGGCTTAGCAAATTCTTACCAATGTCCAGGCACTGCCCTGAGCACTTTGACACAGTTTTCTCTTTTAAACCTCCAAACAGTACTATGAGAAAAGTACCCATTTTACAGACAGGAACACTGAGACTTAGAAAGGAAAAGTAATTTTCCCAAAGATACTTAGGTAGTAAGTGGTAGAATGAGGCTCGGAACCATTATGGAATGATTACAGCATAGCGGCCCCACCTGTCAGAGTGTTATTGACACATCCTGTCAAAACAGTTCACACAGAAAAATGTAGGGGGAGTGTCTCTGTGCTGTAACTTCTCTTTCTTCCCCTTCTATTTTTATGATGATTCACTGTGTAGACAATGTGCATGCACTGCAGACCCTTCAGAAAACTGGTACAGAAGATCCTGGTTGTTTAAGTTTGGTGTCCTGCTGTTGCTGGGTAAAAAATCTACCCCAATGCTCAGCAGCATATGACAATAACCATTTCTTCCTATGCCCACAGATCTGAGCATCAGCTGTGTTTCGGCAAGTTGGTTGGTCTAGGCTGGCCTGGACGACAGACTGTGGGCTCAGATTAAGCCCTCCCCAAGTCTCCTCATTCTTCTGGGACCAGCCAGCTCCCTGGGCGAGTCTATCAAGTGGAAATGCAAGATACCATTTGAGGCTTAGGCTTAGAGCTAGCAGGTCATCACTTCTGTCTCTATTCCAGTGACCACAAGCCATGAGTCAACCCAGCATCAATGGAAAGATGAAACAGATCCATCTCTAATGGCCCGAATAGCAACAAGCATGAATAGAGGGAGGGATAAGGAGTTGGAATAGTTACACTATCGAGTGCAGGGGTCATTAAAAATTTTAGCAAGAAAGCTATGAAACCAACGTAGGTGCCCTTCAACAGATGAATCAATAAAGAAAATGTGGTACATATACACACCGGAATACTACTCAGTCACAAAGAAGAAAAATATGGCATTTGCCAGTAAATGGATGGAGCTGGAGGCTATCATGCTAAGTGAAATAAGCCAGTCCCCAAAAGCCAAAGGCCAGATGTCTCTCTGATATGCAGATGCTAAGACACAATAAAGGAGGGGGAGGGAAGAATAGAAGTTCATTGGATTAGACAAAGGGAATGGGGGGAAGGGAGGGGGATGGGAATAGGGAAGACAGTGGAATGAATGGGACGTCACTTTCCTATGTTCATATATGAATACACGGCCGTGAAACTCCACATCATGCACAACCTCAAGAATGGGAAGTCATACTCCATGTAAGTGTGGTATGTCAAAATATATTCTACAGTCATGCTTATCTAAAAATAATAAATAAATAAATAAAACTTAAAACATTTTTGGCAAGATAGGAGCAGCTATGTGTTCTTGTCCTGTAAAGACAGCAGTGCGAGGGAGGAAATGGAAGCAATATTGTCTGTTTTTTCTTAAAAGCTGGGACAGGATTTGCCAGCTCATCTTGAATTCAGACCCAAGGTTTCAAGAGACAGCTAAACAAGGCATGGAAGTTTCTGGACTCTGGAGAGGCCACATGGGAATGAGCAGTGTACTAAGGTCTGTTCTCAGACCATGATCCGTCCAACAGCTGTGGACATGAAGTTAGAGACGTGTTTGGCACATGGTCTGTGTATCATGAAGAGCCATGGCTGTGACTACTTCCGAGGGCTTGCTACACATAACCAACCAGATTCCTCTATGTGCTCAAAAGGCTGACCAGATGGCCATACCGTTTCCTGGGACAGCACGCACACACACACCTGCTGCTTCTGCAGTTGGTCTCCTCCTCCTCTCCCTGTTCGGCTAGCGGGGAACGATTCCACACCTCCAGGGCTGGGACATGAAGTCAGGGGCTCTGCTGAGCTCCGCCTGCCCCAGGTGTATCTTTCTCATGGCTTCCCATCTTCCTATTCCAGCAAGTGCAAAATGGTCCTCACGTCTCACCCAAGCACGGCGGGCCCTGTGGGCTGCGGAGTGCTTCTAGGATGGTTGTGAGAACGTGGAGCCGGGAAAGGAGAATGGTGGGGGAGGGGAAGTCTGGTCCCAGCCTTGGAGTCAAGCAGGCCAGAACCCAAACCAGACTCATCACTGTCCAACCTGGTGACCTCTCCAAGCCTCATTGTTCTCATCAAGAAAACGGTCCTAAAATGGCGCCTTCCTCACAGGAATATTGTGCGTGTCAGATGAAGAAAATCCAGGCAGTGACTGGAACAGATTTCCACTCTTAGTTCATCACAAGTATCATCATATTGTCTCGGATGTATGATGCTCAGGTTGAAGCTCGTGTCAAACCTTTGCAGACACTGCCCAAGGATACAGGAGCCCTTAGTAGGTGCTTCTGCAAAACACAGCTGTACCCGTGGGTCCCCAATTTACTTGCTCACTCTATAAACAGGTGGCCCACCCTGTGCTTAGAACTAGCCAGACACAGTGAGGACTGTGGAGAAATGTAGAACACACCCATCCCTCAAGTAGCACCCAGTCTAGCTGGGAATCAGGGTCCTCAAGACCAGCATAGTAAATCTGGGAAATGGCAGGAGCTCAAAGCTCCTGGGCAAGCACTCGTCCAAAGCAAGAAGCCTCCCTGCACTATTTACCAGGTAGGTGGCCGAGTGTCCTCAGTTCTCTATGAGAAAAAAAAAAAATCTCTGATTTGGAGCTGAAACTCAAGTTCCTCTTGGAACATTCGCAGGCAACTGTCCCATCTCCCCTGAGCCAGATATTCAAGTTTCTAAAATGGCCCCTCAGATGAGTCCTCGTCAATCATCCAGGTGCCAACCCCTTCTTACAAACACCCCTTTGGTGTAAGGTGACAATCTAGGGAAAGTCACAAGACCTGTTGGTGACAAATTTGCTGAACCTGTGCTTTCTGGGGTGTTTATGGAACATTAGTCCTACAGAGCTTAGGTAAATGCGGGCTCCGGCAAAATTAGAGAATACTTCAGGTAAAAATAAAAGAAGAGAAATGTTAGGGAAGCCAAACCAGCCAGGTTGTGTGACCGCTTGACTCAGCTCGTGGAACGTTCTCAGAGAACATTTTAGGGAAAGTAGTTTTTTAAAAAATATCTGAGCTGAGTTGAATGGTATAGAAAAACCATCACGCCTACCGGAGGTTGCCTGCAATTTCCTTCCAAATAAACTCTTTGCATTTCAATCTCTGTCCCTGCTGTGCTTCCGGAGAGACCCAAACCACAGAGGATGGTCTGGAGAAGTCTCTCTGAGAAGCTGGAGCTTCAACATAAAGGAGGAGGCAGCAGAGAGGGGAGAGGGCCTGTCGCAGAGGCAGCCCGGCAGACCCCTTGAGCTGGCCTCCTGCTCCACGTGCTCAGCCTCACTGTCCCCATCTGCCTGGACAAATGTGGCTCCCCAAGAAACGGTTCTCTCTGCCTCTCTTTCCTCCCTCCTGTGCTTCTTGCCTCGATGTCCCCACTGCTGGGGACTCCCATCTGGCCAGGGTAGAAAAGGACTGTAGACTGGGAGGCATGGGAAAGGAGGGAGGAACCTCTTGGGCACATAAATCACTCCACAGCCGGGAGGCCTGGAGTTCCCAAGGCTGGAAGGTAATTCCCAGGGCAGAGGAGAACTTGGCAAGCAGCCCCCACGTCAGAGCCGGACTCGGGGCCAAGCTCCTGGGTCGCTTTTCTCCAAGTTACCATGGGTGTAACCTTGATCCCTCTGCCGAGGTAAACAACGGGGTCTGAATTATTTGGTTTGGAAAGGGAAGAGGCCCCAGGGACATCCAGCGCCGCAGTAATAAATGAGGAACAGAGACAGCTGTGCCGAGCCTGCCGCTTCCCCTCCATTAGCGCAAACCGGGGGCATCTCTAAAAGCTAAAAAGCATCACTCTCCTCTCCCCAAAGCAGGGACCAGAGTTGCAGAAGCCACAAATCACTAAGAAATGTGCAGAAGAATGTTCACCATTTCTTGGAATGGAAATAATAATAAATAATAATAATCTGTTCTGTGTATTTAGCCAAGACATGTTCTCCAAGGAGCTTTGTACTTAAATTTATCGTTAAGTCCCCGGGGTCTGGATATTTTTTAATTAAAACTTTTATTGGGGAAAACATCCAAATAAAAAAAAAATCACTCCTGAAGTGAGTTGTGTGGAGGGTTGCCGTTTTGCATTTCCTTAGCATTTATTCTTTCGCCATTTGTATTGTCCCCAGCCCCATCAGTCCTGCTGCGTTAACTGTTTGCCGCATCAAAATTTAACACTAAGCACCTGTGCTGGCTGCCCTGGAAGAGAGACAGGGAAGGCGTGAAAGTGCACGGAGCAATTTCTAAGTGCCAGGCCCTGCAGACACGTGTTATGTTCTTAATTGTCACCGCAGCCCCGGGAGCCACCATGGTGGTAATGACTGCTTGCCTCCGAAGTGCTTTCCGTGCACCACCTCATTAAATCTGCATGCAGCCCTCGTATGTGAGCGTTTTTGGTGTCCCCGTGTTTCAGATGAGGACATTGAGGCTTCGAGAGGTGAAGAAACATGAGGAAAATCTCCCAGGTGGAAGCGGGAGGGAACCAGGTCCGACGGGTTCCCCCAGTGAAGGAGAGAGGGAAGGGAGGTGAGGGAGGAGCGGGGGATGGGTGGGCAAGGGATGCAGAAGGGAGGGGAGGAGTTCCAGGTGAGGGTTCAGGGACAGGTATGTAACTGAGGTCGCGCTCTTAGCAGAAGCCATGAGATACTGTGAATTGATCAGAAAAGTGGAAGAAGCCAAAGTACCACCTGAGCCTTATCCTACAGGGGATGCTCTGGAGGATAATAATACCCCCGAGTGTGTCCTGCCGCCAGGCCATGGAGCTAGCGTTTTTAGTTCACACACATCTCTGGCTTTGGATGCCCTGGGGCTGGGTGGGGTAGTTGAGAAGGGAGCCAGAAAACTCCTAGGCATTCCCAGCCCTCAGTGCCTTTGGGGAGGTGCCAATGTCCAGGAGTGGTAGTCGTTGGTAGCAGAGTGTCCCGAAACCGGGGACAGGCCCACAGATGTGGAAAAGAAACCCAGCAAGGCGTGTCACATGTGGCCACCTCACTAAGAAAGAGCCATCTGGACTGCAGATGTGTAAGGCCTATGGTTAGAGCTGTGATCCTCATCCTGCCCCGTATTTAACACTGACTGCCAACCCCCAGGACTGGTCGTTCTGTTCTGAACACAATTGTCAGTGTAGCCTGGGTTTTGTCAGCTTTTTGCCCCTGTGGTTGAAAGACCTGACCAGAACAATTGGAGAGAAGGAAAAGTCAATTTGGGGGATCACGGTTTCAGAGGTCTCAGTACATACACAGCCAGCTCCATTCCTCCGGGCTTGAGGTGATACTGAACATCATGATGGAAGAGTGTGACAGAGGGAAGCAGCTCACATGGTGATCAGAAAGCAGAGACTCCACCCTCCAGATGCAAATATACACCCCATGGCCACGCCCCAAGGCCCCACCCCTCCAGCCACACCCACCTGCCTCCAGTGACCACTCAGTTAATCCCATCAGGCGATCAATTCTCTGATTGGGTTCAGACTCTCATAACCCAATCATTTCTCCTCTAAACCTTCTCACATTGTCTCACACATGAGCTTTTAGGGGACACCTCACATCTAAACCATCACAGCCTGTCTCTCCTCCACCAGATCCAGGTACGTGGGCTCCCATCCACACGTGCACACACACACCTTTCCCAGCCGGCCTGCTAAGGCACCAAAAACAACCATATCACAGCACACATCCACTTTTCTGTATTTACACGATAGGTATCCATTACTGCAGTCAGTGGAATAAACCTTCTATGGTGGGGCATTTAGAATTCCAGAGTGCTGCTATTGCAAACAAATAATATTGAGTGAAAAAAGCAAGTTACAACAGGAAATGTACAGGACTTCCTTTGCAAAATGCAAAAGCATTTGAAGTGACATTGCACAAGTTCATGGACACACATATATGTAGCATAAGCAAAAACCATGTAGAGGATGCTGCACCAGCTCTGGACACACCGACCTTGGCAAGGGAGGGAGAGATGAGGTTTTAGCTACATACGGAAGTCTATATTTTTCAATACATGAAAGAGAGAAATGAAGGAAATATGGCAAAATGTTATTTATCTGACTTCTGTGGCTAATGGGTATTTCCTACTACTTCCCATAATATTCTGTATTTGGAGGGTTTCTTAATCTTAAGTCAGGTTTTAATGATTTTCTAAAGTTCAACTAAAACTGAATCTCAGCATAGTTACAACCCGACTATTCTAATCCTAAGTGTCTACTCAGTGGAATGTGTACAGATGCTTACCAAAAGACTGTACGAAGAATGTTCGCCCCAATGCTATTTGTGATAGCCCCCGACCAACGAACAACCCAATACCCATGAACGGTGGAGTGGAGAAATAAATAGAGGTATGCTCACGCAAGGGAATCCTATCCTGCAATGAGAATAATCCAACACCATAGTGCTTAACAGCACCAGTGGAACTCACACGTGCTGTGCTGAGCATGAGCATCACATATATTATATGGCTCCTGTTTTAGGCAGCTTTTCATTGCTGCGACCAAAATACCTGACACAAACAACTTGGAGAAGGAAAGTTTATTTGGGCCTACAGTTTCAGAGGTCTCAGTCCACAGTCGGCCTATTCCATTGCTCTGGGCCTGAGGTGAGGCAGAACATCATGGTGGAAGGGCGTGGGGAGAGAAGCTGCTCAGTTCATGGTAGTGCAGAAGAAGAGAGAGAGGAAGAGGTCCAGGGACAAGATATAGACCCCAAGGGCACATTCCCGGTAACCTACTTCCTCCAACTGTGTCCCACCTGCCTACAGTTTCCACCACCTCTCAGTAGTCCATTCAAATAATTAGTCCATCACATGGATTAATCCACTGATGAGGTTATCAGTCAGAATAACCAGTCATTGATCAGGACCCAATCATTTCTGAAAGTCCCACCTCTGCACATTGCTACACTGAGAACCAAGCCTTCAACACATGAGACTTTGTAGGACATTCCAGATCCAAACCACAACAGCTCCTTTTATAGAAAGTTCTAGAACAGGAAAAACTTGGAACACTCTGATGTTACAAATCAGGAGAGTGCTTACCCCAAGGCATGTCGGGCCCACGGGATCTCTGGGGTGCTGAGTATGGTTTCTTGATCCAGGTGTGGGCCCATGGGTGTCCTGAGTTTGTGACAATTCATCAAGTAGGCACTTAGGATGTGGGTGCTTTTCACCAGCATGTTATACTTGATGAAAAATCTACATTTTTTTTCCAAAAGTAAAAGTTAAGGCAATTCAACATTACATGGAGGCCATTGTCGGCCATTAATTTCTCAGTTCGAATTAACCTATTGATCACCAGTGTTGTAACATAATCCATACTGGACATGAAATTATCGACCTGGAATAACCTCTAAGTTGCTGCAGCCATGGGGGGTGGCAGATGGGGGGCTCTGTTAATGGTATTTCACAGGAAGAAGCATTGCATCTCAGCATGCCTTCAACAAAAGGTCCATTTTTAGCCCAAACTCCATCAGAGAATTCATTCCACCCCAAAGGAAGTAAACTACCCCTCCCTTCTCTTGGGCAGTTGGATGGACCACAGTTAGGATCCACGTGCCCAGGTTAGAGAGGCGCTTCTGGACAGTTAAAGGGAAAAACCCACCCAGCAAGACTTCAAAAGGGCAGACTTCCTCAGACATCACCCACCTGCCAAAGCTTGGGCCTCCCAGGACTTCAAGTAGGTACTAAACAAGGGAGACCTAAGGCAGGTGCAGCCTTGAAAGATGATGGATGACGGCGCATGCGTCGCTCACAAGCCCTCCATCTTTCGCCAAGCCCCTGGCAGGCATCACTAATCAATCAAGGCCCTTGACCCTAACAGAATGAAGCCTCACACTCTTCTCAAGGCCTCTCTGGGGAGCCTGGAAGAAGGAGGTCTGGCAAAGAGACCTTTCTCTGGGTTACATGAACTGGGCAGTGGATTGGGGGACAAGGGGCAAGGATTGATTGTGCTGAAGAAGAGTTGAAACCAAATACACAACACACTGTTGATCACTCTGGGTTTGATGCATACATTTATTCTTCTATTAATTGAATAATAAACATATCTACCTTCCAGGGGCTTGACTTTTTACTTTAGAAGGCAGACTCTCACCTTTCTGTGATCCTAATATAAGGTCCCCCCTTTGAACTATCTTTATATTTACGTAGTAGGTGGTGGGACCCACAGTGGCAACCAGGTACGTTCTTCCCCCATCGTGGGGAGAAGCCAGAGAGTAAGATGCTAGAAACTTCTATTTCAAAATTGTGTACAGGCAACACCAGAGCAAGACCCTGAGGCCACTTTTAAAGGAGGCAGAGGACCCAGGGAAGGGCTATCAATCTTCAGGCTAGTCTCAAACTGCTCAACAACGAATTAAAAAGAGCTATGTCTCCTGGTCAACGATTGTCCCTGTGGGGGACAACTCCCCAGGCAGGGGAAGACGCAGATCACCAAGTCCTTTGTACAATTCCACCAGGTTTTGAAGCCAGGCTGGGGCGGAAAGGGGAGGTGCTGAAGAGCCTGCAGACAGTCATCTATTATTACGTCCCCACTCTGGGACAACCGACAGCCACACGCAGCCGCAACGTGGCTCCCAGGCTAACTGCTGTTTTACCCCGTGGCTCAGATCCAACCATCGAAATGTCATTTTCCTGGTGGCTGAGATGGCAAGCAGAGCCTCCCTCTCCTAGAGAAGGTGACATGCTCACTCGATCGCTGTTAACCTAGTGTTTAACCCAACTGGCTCCGGGCGTGTTGAGCCCGCCGTATACCAGTTGCAGCACTGCTGTTCCCTGAGGTACCCACAGTACGCCAGCTCATCTGCCTCTGCTCAGCTTGCCATGCCTCCCTGGGCTCCTTAGGATCACCCCTCCCCTCATTCTCCCCAGCCTTGCCCCTTGTCACAGCCCAGAACTGGAACTAAAAAAAAGTCTCCAATAATTTTGCAAATTCCCATTCTACTTCATTCTCTGACTTTAGCCCCAGTTCCTCAAGGCATTTGTCCTGGGATTGTAAAATGAATTCCATGTTTAGGACACTCTGTCTGGGCTGTGTTCCCAAAGCGAGCGGGTAGCTGACATGCAAAGGGACAGAGGGGTACTCCTCTCTCCCACAGCAAGGCACCAGGCATTTCAAACTTCTCAGAATTGAAAATCCTTCTGAACGCTCTGTTTGGTCCCTCACTGGGAAGGAACACAAATTAGATAAGGCCATAGGTGAGGTCATCCCATGACCTGTGCAATGGGGCCACACCTGGAGTTGAATGGAGGTCCTTTAGTGTCCTCGCAACATGTTTGGCCTTTGATTGTACTTCATTGGTAGCCATGGAAAGTTCTTGAAGAAGAGAGTAGAGAACAGAGTGATATTTGGGGAATTAATGCCTCAGAATAGGGAACTGGCTAGGGGTTCCACAATGCCCAAGATAGAGGAGAGGAATACCTGACCCACAGAAAATCTCCAGAAAGTTCCAAGAGGTTAGGGCAAATGTAATACTGAACAAGTAAAGAAGCCAAAGCAACAATCTCTGGTGAAGCCCACATGGAATGGAACTGCCCATGTATAACAAAGGACAGTCTTAGGGGGCATCTACCCCAGTCACTTCTTCTCATAGGTGAAAAAACTGAGCGGACACGTCCAGAGGAAGTAGCTTTCCTGAGTTCCGGGTCAGGGGCCGCTGCCCTGCTAAGTACTTCACCCACCGCCTTCCTTCTAATAACCCATTGAACCATTTTGTCCTGGGATAATGACAGATAATGACAGATAGAGGTTTAGGAACTTACCTAGGCCAGGGCTGGAAGCCCACCTGCAGATTCAATCTGGGCTCCGCCATGTCTCCGCCATGCCACCTTTTCCAGAGAGAAAGGCCTGATCCTTTGGACACTGGCAACTACCTGAGAGAAATGGCCCTGGATTGAGACCAAAGGGCACAAGAGGAAGACAAGCCACCCCAGCACTGCCAAGGAGAACCTGTGCAACGGGTCATCAGGGCAATGGCCCAGGACCCCTGATGAGAACAGCCATGTTACCATGAAAACCTATGCTGAGCCACCAGGAAGCAGAAGACTGGGTTTAGCCAGGAGCCCCTGTGGCAAATAGAGGAGCCGTGGCCTGCAGCCAAGCACCCACAGGAGAACTGAACCACATTCGGAGAGGAGAAAAATCAGGAAGGGCTCACACGGGGGGTCTCGGTGGGTTCCCTAACAGCAGAAGTGTCGTGGTGGAACCTTGGGAAGCAGGGTCTAGTGGAATACAGTTAGGTCACTGGGGAAAGGCCCTTGGAGGGGACACTGGGACGACAGTCCCTGTTCTTCCTCTCTCTTTGCTTTCTGACTGCCGTGAGGTGAGCAGTTTTGACCCACACATGCTCTGCCTCACCACAGGCCCAAAAGTAACATAGCCTTCTTACCACGGACTGAATCCTCCAAAACTGTGAGCCTAAATAAACTTCTCTCTGTCTCTCTCTCTCTCCACCCCCGCAAGGGTGCTTAACCACTGAGCAACATCCCCAACCCTTTTCATTTTTTATTTAGAGACAAGATCTCTCTAAGTTGCTTAGGGCCTTCTAAGTTGCTGAGGCTGGCCTCAAACTCGTGATCCTCCTGCCTCAGCCTCCAGAGTCACTGAAGTTACAGGCATGCACTACTGCACCCCACCCTTCCTCTTTTGAAGGTGATTTTCTCAGGTATTTTTACAGCGATGGAAAACTGACTAACACACCGCATGAGGTGGACGGAGGGCACTCGAGAGAACCCATCGGGGAGCGGATAATGCCAGAGAGGTCAGGCTAACCAGCTAAACAGCCATGGACACTGCCCTGAAGTCAGGGATGACTGATGGACCAACTGTCCTGATGTTCCCAGGACAAAAATTGTCCCTAAAATGGACAGTCTGCAGAAAACTGGGACAAGTGTGTTGCTATGCCTCAACTTGAACCCACACAGAGCTCTGATGCGTGAAAGTCCCTATAGCAATGTCCCCTTCCCTGTGAAGCAAAGTGCCCAAGATTTTGCGCTCCGGGCAGAAATCTTTGGCCACGCCTCCCCTGTAACCCCCGCAGGTGGGGCGTGCACTCCTCTCCAAGTAAAGTGCCACCACAGGCAGTCCCCTGAGGAGGAGGCAGCTGCGCCGGCAGATAGACGGGCACGCCAGCCGGATAAAGGGGATCCGGGTGAGGCACCCACAGTGTCTGCCACTTGGAGGGTTAAACGCCGCTAACACCTGTGGGAAGAGACGGAAGGAGCCGCCTTGCCTGCAAAGCCCCCGGCAGAAGCCTCCACGCATTCATGCATGTGCCGCTCTGGCAAGGGAGGGAAGGACGTTGGCGTTCACAGGCTCCTGTCGGGGCCAGTGTGCAGGGAAGGCAGCTGGTCCCAGGGTCTCCCAGGGTGCCAAGGGCATTGTTCGAGGTTTTCACTGAGGCCCCTTTGATGCACTCAGCAAAAGGCTCCGGGTCGAACCTGTGGCTCTGCTAACTCTCCACATCGCGGAGCACAGGAACTCGTATTTACGCACTCCGGCCACCTCCTCCATTCAACCCGACTGCGATCAAAATGTGAAAATGTCTACACCACCAACCATCTGTCATTTTTTCCAAATCGCGAAGGTTCCCTAAGACTCCTTAGTGAGACATCAAGTTTGATGAAAGTTATTAGTTAACACCTTGAAAAGTAGTTATTGTGGAATGCATAGAGGTTGGAGGCTGTGGGTGGAAGAGGGACGGCATGGGGTCCCACCGTCCAGTAGGGAAACCAGCTAGGGAAACACAAATCCCAGTAAAAGTTCTGGGGAACTGCTGGGTGCGGTAGCGCAGGCCTGGAATCTCAGCGGTTCAGGAGGCTGAGACAGGAGGATCGTGAGTTCAAAAGCAGCCTCAGCAATGTAGACAGGCCCTAAGCAACTCAGTGAGACCCTGTCTTGAAATAAAATACAAAATAAGGCTGGGGATGTGGCTCAATGGTCAAGTGCCCCTGAGTTCAATCCCCGATACCAAAAAAGAGAGAGAGAGAGAGAGAAAGTCCTGGAGAACCACAGAGTAAAGGGAATCAGCTGTACCCCAAGCAGAGTGTTGGGGGAAGGGAGTTTCCCTGAGAGTCAGATCTTCACAGACGCATAGCTTATCAGATTGAAGAAGACATTGCTAGTTGTCCCTCAGTATCTGTTCTCCCCTTCTTCCTCATTTTTGTTTCAATAAAAGGATATGCAAAATAAATCTATGTTTCCCAGACTCCTTTGCAGCTAGATATGACCATATGACTAAGTTTGCTGACCGATGGGATTAAGGTGTATTGTGTGACTTCCAGGGAACATCCCTAAATGGAAAAACTAAGTCTTTCTTCACTCCTGCCTTGTTCTTGCTGGATGCTGGACTGCAGAGGAGATGGCTGGTGCTTGAGCAGCCCTCCTGGACTGTGAGATAAACCTACATGCTAAAGATACTGGAGCAACAAAGTGAAAGAAGTCTGGATCTCTGACAACTTTGTGAAACTGCTGGAACAATCTTGGGCTATGTGACTACACCTTCATATACAGAGAGCATAGACTTCTATTGCATTTAAGCTATAATTATTTTGGATTTTCTGTCATTCATGGCCAAAACTGATCCTAACAGGTGAAAAATTTATGGCAGTACAATTTCATTCCAAATTCACAGGCTCTGGCTCTGGCTTGTGTGGGTGATTTTTCTTCCCCATTCTAATTTCCCGTTGGGTCTTCATCAGAGTCCCTGTGGACAATGCCAGGGTAGGGTGACCAGGGTCCCTTGAATGTCAGTCCCTCAGGTTGTCTCACCTAAGGTCATGGTTCTTCCCCATTAATGGCCAACTGATATGAGGAGTTGGGGAGAGCCCTGGCCATCTCAGACCAATGAAGGGCCACTTTACAGAATCATTCCTTAGTTCCTTCCCCTCCCCACCTGGGGCTCAGTCTCAAGGACCCGCCCTCATTTTATTGTCCTGCAATTTGAACTCACAGATTCTGCCTCCTATACTTCCTCCACCTGACCTACAATGAGGCCTGATCCCTGGTTTGTGGACTCTGTTCCTTCTTTCTTCATCTCTTAATAGCAACCGTAAGCCAGGGACCCCAACACCTAAACACTCCATGCAATTAACACCTAATGCAATTAGTACTTAATGTGATCTTTCTGTAATGCTAATGGAAGCCTCTGGGCTGAGTCCTAAGCTCGGGTTTCCTCTGGCCTTCTGCAAGTGTTCCACAGGGAAGTAACTGGAGTAAACTGAGTAGACCCCATGTTTGCTTCCAGCATGCTGTGTGACCTCAGGTCAGTAACTCAACTTCTCTGTGCTTCAAATGCTTGAATTAAGAAATTGAAATCACAATTTTTACTTTAAAGGACATTTTTGTGATTAACCAGGAGTTGCCGAACTCTTGGCTCACGGGCTAAATGCAGCCCATTGCCTGTTTTTGTAAATAAAGTCTTATGGGAATGGAACCACACCCGTTGGTTTACACATTGATTCCAGCTGCTTTCATAATGCAGTGGCATGGTTGAGTAATTGTGACAGAAACCCATGGCCTTTAAAGCCCAAAGTGTTTACTTTCCAGCCTTCTGCAGAAAAAGTTTGCTGACCCCAGTCTGAAAAAAACAGGGGTAAGGTTGTCATATCTCTGGCCTCAAAAGTTAGGACCAGAGTCCGTCATTCATTCAATATTTATTGAGCACCTACTAGATGCAAGACCCCATTGTCGATACCACAGCTGCAGTAACAAAGGGAAGCAGACATGTCCTCTCCCAGAGCCTGTGTTCCAGTGAAGGAAGCAGACAGGAAACAAGCTCTTCCTCAAATGGGAATAATGTGCCCTAATGTCGCTTTCTGGATACCTGACACAGGAGGAATTAACTGGCCCTGGAAGCTCTCCCTGTCAGAACTGATCAGCGTGAGCGTCGCTGATGGCAGAGGCGAGAAGGACTTCTGTCCCTAAAAGGGAGTGAGCAGTCAGTGAAGAGGGCACAAGTCTCCCTGGAACCCAATCTCTATTTACAAGACAGCTCCGGGGGCTCCAGAGCCGTTTCCAGGGCTCCCTAAACCTTGCCGCACAGGTGCCTGGGATTGAGGTGGGATCCATGTCCTCTCCTTTTGCACCTGCGGTGACCTTACCTTAATGACTCCCGGGCAACCCATAGGACGTAGAAGTGACCCTCAGCGACATCTGCCGATAGGGCATGTGGCTTCCACCTGGTCCTCAGCACGCTCACTCTGGGGGATGTCAGCATCAGGCAAGAAGTCCAGCCCCCGCAGACCACCATGCTGGAGGGTTCACAGGGAGGTGCACCCATCAACAGCCACCTGGGCTCCGGCTGCCCCGTGCACGTGCTGTCATGGACACCCCGCCTGGTGCCAGCAGTCCCGGGTGCTGTCTAACGGCAGCCCAGACAGGAACTGCTCATCCGAGCCCTCCTCAAAGTCCTACTCCACAAAATCGAGAGCAAGGTAAAGCCTCGAAGTTCGAGGATGAGTCTTTACAAAGCAATATTCATGCAAACCCCATTGATTTCAGAGGGTGGCTGCCGAGGACCCGGATGTAGACAGACTAGAACTGGTAGTGCCCTGTCACCCTTGGCACCCGCCAAGAGGCAATCATCTCCAGAGCAGCCTGGTGCCACCATGGGGTTCTTGTCTCCTCCAGGATAACCCCCGATCAGCCTCTCAGGGTGTCCCAAGCCCCCACAGGGACAGTAGACATGGCTGAGCAGCGTCTGATACAGAGAGTGGGGGCCACACGGTCCAACGAGGGAGAGATTTATGCTTCTTACTCTCCATCTGCAAAGCAAAACAAAAATAGCTGAAACGCCGGTTTTCTGCTTTATCGGCTCTGTGAATAAGCATATAAATTTCTATGACATTTCTGGAGGCTTGCTGAAGGGGAAAAGCCATCCCCAGGACGTGGCCAGCAGCAGCGGCATATGGTTCGCTGAGAGCGGAGGCAGAGACTTGTGTGTCTGCGAGAGCCGAAAAAAGGTGACTTTGTGGGTAATTTCAGACTCCAGGCAGAGTTTTCGCTTTTTAAAAAAAAATTTTCCCCTTTTTCATAAAAAGAAAAAAAAAAAAAAAAGTCTTGCCTAAGCCAAAACGGAGCTCTTACAGCCAATCAGCTCTCAGCAGGGAAGCAGGACCACGCTGTCGCTGTCGCTGTGAGGATGCGCTCAGGAGGTGGTGCAGATCCCGCTGCCTCTGCCTGGGGAGACCACGCTCTTGGCCTCTGGCACAGATCGAGGACACCGGGGACCATGCTCACGTAGGACAAAGGAGAAAGCAGACTGCGTGACATGTGAGAGATCTAAGCAAGCACAGAGCAGAAGGGGAGTCTGATTGTTTTCCCCTCCTTCTAGCTAGTCCTTCCTCCAGCCAGAACTTGGGCAGAAATTTGGAGAAGACATCTCCAGCCCCACAGGCGGGCAGCCCCACGTAGAGTCTGCGTCCGCCTGGCAGGGAGACAGGTCCACCCCTCCTCCAGGAAGCACAAAGCATCCAACCGGTTTGCAGTTCCTGGGAGTAGAAAAGGCCAGTAAACTATTCTGCTTAGTCCACACTAAATTCTATAATTAGATTCATTCTTGTGGCTTAAAGCAAGCAAGGACTTTGTCCCTTTTTAAGTTTCAATTATGCCTTTCCTTGGAGTACTTTCATACATTGGTCTCCTATCAGTCACTTACACTTTAGTATAAACGAATGGATTAGCAACTACCCTGAAACTTAATAGTATAAGGGAGGGAAAGAAAATGAGGGACCTGGGCCAAGGGGAGAAAGGAATGGGAAAGGATGGCGGAGGGGTTCGAGGAAGGAATCAAGAAGGAAGATGTATCCCAAGACAAACTTAACCTTCTTCAGTTTCATCCAGAATCCCACCGTGCTGTCACAAACCAGGCCACTGAGGAGAGAACATGACTGAAAATACTCCAAGAAAGCGACAGTGCTGCCAGAATTGCCGTGTCAGGTGTGAAGACGCAGGCTGTTCCCTTGCCCTCTCTCCAGAAGC
This sequence comes from Sciurus carolinensis, assembly GCF_902686445.1. Classification (NCBI taxonomy): domain Eukaryota; kingdom Metazoa; phylum Chordata; class Mammalia; order Rodentia; family Sciuridae; genus Sciurus; species Sciurus carolinensis. Next base: position 32,741,676 of record NC_062232.1, read on the forward strand.
ACCAGCTGGCCGCAGGAGAGCAGGCTCCGTCCTGTTCCTGCCTGAGCGTTCCACTGCAGCGTCTGGACTTGGTGCTCTGAATTGCCTCAGAACAAGGCAAATGCTTTGGCAGTAGAAAGTGAAAACATGTCACCTTGGCAGGGGTGCCTGTCACAACTTGTCTTGAACCTGCTTTTTGCAGTCGCTTATCCATACAGGTCCTCCCCTCCCCCTGTGCTTTATTATGTACCTGCTCCCCAGTTCCCTCTCGCCATCCCCGAGCCCATCCTGCTTTCTCCCACCTCTCCCTCTGCTCACACTATCTGCTCTTCCTGGATGGCTCTTGCCATCTCCGCTGCATATTAAACTCCTATACGTCCTGCAAAACCCAAAGCAAATTGACCTCATTCAAGAGATTTTCCAGGATCACTCCATAGACTCCCTGCCTCCTCTTCTGTTACCCCTGTTTGAAAGTCTGTTGTCAGGCTTTGTTCGGTATCATAGTTTTGGTTTTCCCCGAGAGCATAGCCCGAGACAAGGGTCTGGGTGCTGGTTGTTTATTTGCAAGACCATCTTAGGAAGTCCAGTGAGGGAGTGGAGACTGAACAGGGAGGGAAGTCATAGGAGATCACCCCTGTAGACAGCTGGAGCTCAGTTCCCCTGAGGACTCCTGAGAAATCACAAGGCACATGCCTCAGAATCAGCCCCTGCAGGGAAGGAGCCTGGAACATTTAACTGACAATCCCAGCCTTCCTTGGCCAAGGGCATTCCTGAGGCACTAGCTCCCTGTACCTTCTGGTGGCTCCTGCATTGTCCCAGGCAAGCTCCCCTGGCGCTCCGCAAAGCCCTCAGGCAGTAAAACTGAGAGACACAGCCCTTGAAATGGGAAGCAGTTAATGTGCTGGAAACCATCCACCACAGCTGCCCAGGAACTCTGGTGGGCGGCAGGGAAATGGGGCAGGAAACAAACAGCAAGTGCTCCTCATATTAGTGACATACGGTAGCCCCTCTCCCAACCTGCTGTTTCCCTTTCTGCAGCTTCAGTTCCCCGAGGTCAATGGTGGCATGAAAATCTTAAATGGAAAATTTCCAAAGTAAATAATTTTTAAGTATTAAATCACATGCCATTTTGAGAATGATCGTAACATGCATGCTGCGCCACTACGATAGTCTAACTAAGCAAGATGGCTACTGAGTGGCTAACGAGTGGGTAGGGTATACAGCGTGGATACACTGGACAAAGGGATGATTCGCATCGCAGGCAGAATGGAGCAAGATGGCGTCAGATTTCCTCACGCTACTCGCGATGGTTTCTGGGGACTCAGTAAAGAATGTCAGTAGTAGCCTAACCCTATCACAATGTCTACATTGTTTGCCTTATTTCTCATTCTGTCAGAATTGTATCATCTCACAGCGTCACCAGAAGGGTGACTGCCGTACAATTAGATATTTGAGAGGGTGACCACATTCACATAACTTTATTACATTATATCGTTGAAACTGCTGTTTTCTTCTGTTGTTAATCTCTTACTGTGCCTAATTTATAAATTCATCTTAATCACAGGTATGCACATATAAGAAGAAACTTAGTTTATGTGGGGTTGGATACCATCTGTGATTTCGGGCATCCGCTGGGAATATTGGAAGGTGTCTCCCACAGGGGACTACTATAGTTATTTAGATATTTTTCTCCACCCCGTGATATTCTAAGAAGCTGTGGTCTTCCTCCTCTTTGTATCCTTACTTAGCACTGGTGTGTATATGGGAAACACTTGATAGTGAACAAATCAAATGGTGTCCTCGCTGTTGTTAGCAAAGCATCTTGTTACCCAGCATCTTGGGCCCAGAGTAGATTTAAACACCCACAGCCCCAGCCTGGGCACAGCTCCTGTGCCACAGTTTGGCAATAGGAGTCACAGAGGTAGGCCTGACACTTAGGACTCTATCTGAATGCACTGGAAGGTCCCACCAGACCCTGGGTCAATAGACATGAGGGTTTGATCTACAGCCAAGAAGACCTTATCTCCCATCCGCTCACCTTGGATCAATCCAGAAAGAAGCAAGAACAGGCAGAATGAAGCACGGAGGTGGTGGGAGCCGGGCTGTAGGCAGATGGGAGCAGGCCACTGGACCAATTTATCTGGGCATCTGGTCAACTGCAGAGGCTGGCAAGGCCTGACTTCAGCATGGAGTGTCTCCCAGGAGCATTAGGCTCCTCCGGGGCTCTGCTGGCTCACTCCTCCCTAGCAGTTCCCATGTCCCCACAACACCAATGTCCACATCTTAACACTTGGGACCTGGAGATATGAGCTGATTTGGTAAAAGGGTCTTCACAAACATAGTTAAATGATAGAACTCGAGACAAGATCATCCTGGATTATCTGGGTGGTCTGTCCATCCAGTGGCGGGCGTCCCTGTGACAGACGCGCAGAGGAGAGATGTGGCGAGAAGAAAAAGCCATGCGCAGGTGGAGGCAGAGATTGGGACCATGCAGCCACAAGCCAGGGACACCTGGAGCCACCAGAAGCCGGAAGAGGCATGAGAGGATCCTCCCCTAGAGCCTCCAGAGGGATCGTGACCTTGAAGACACCTTGAATTCAGTCTGCCGCCCTCCAGGACTGAAAGAGTCCATCGATTGTGAAGTCCGCAGTTTCTGGTAATTTCTTACAGCAACTCCAGAAAATGAATATAAGTGGCCTCTTTTTTGTTCCTCCACAAGGTACACACATTCCCACCTGGAAGCGTCTCTACCTGCCATCCCCGCTGCGTGGAATGTTCTTCCTCCAGATGCTAGCATGCCTTCCTCCATTTCTCCTTCCCTCAGCTCACTTCCTTAGTAAGGCCACATTGACCCGCCCCATCGAAAAGCTGTGGTCTACATACTTTCTCTGCATTGTTCGTTTCCCTTCTTGGATGAACTTTTTCCATGAATTCATCACCTCCTAACCTACTCTAAAGTGGGCTTATTTCTTTCATTTATTGTCTTCAGTTTTTTTTTTTCTTTGACTCTGGTTTATGGTTGTTTCCAACTCACAATAGACATTTGATAAACATTTGGTAAATAGAGGAATGCTCTGAATGCAGTAAGATCCTTCAGGAAAATAATACTTCTCATTCTACAGTGCTTTCTACATACCTAACTGCTTGTACCAACGATCTCTCTTTTGATCCTCAAAATTGCTCGGGGAGATGACATTATTACTTCATTTCCCAGGGGAGGAGGTTCAAAGAGACAAAATAATTTGCCCAAGGTCACAAAGAGGTGCAAGGAAGATTCAAACTCAGGACTGTCTGACTCCAAAGCCTACCCTCTTTCCAACACACATACATGTAAAGTGCTGTTCTAGAAGGTTGCCAAGAATAAACATTGTGTGCAGAGCAGAACAAATTATAAATCATGTAATATGTGTTTAAAGTGCAATACTGTAAGATTGGCACCTGTATATGTGTGTGTGTGTGAAATTAAAATTGAGAGGGCTTATTCCTGCTCACTGTGATATTTGCCAAAATCATTATTATCTCCATGTTATAAGTATCTGCAGTTCCGACATAGTGACTCAACAAACATTCATTCAACAAACATTGAATCACTTATTGGAGAACACTGCCTTCTTCTTTATCCCCTCAGCCCATTCTGGAGGTCGCCTGCCTTTGGGTGGAGAGTTCTAGAAACTTCCATGACTTCTTATCTCTGGCACTTATCTGTCTTCAGGCTCTCTCTGATTGCAAGAGTGGGGGCAGGAATTAGGCCACGTAGACCCACCCCAGCCTCATGTCCCTTTTAATGGACGGCAACTCCGGGATATGTTCCCGTTGTTTTCTAGAAAGTTCCCAGCAGGATTGAGCCTCACTTGCCCACCTGCTCCTTACCACACTGTTTACTGGCTTTCTTCCTTCCCTGTCTCACTTCTGCCCCCTCTTACTGGGCTTCTGGGATCTCTTTCCAAATAAATGACTTGCACCCACATCCTTGGGAGAACGCAAACTAGGACACTTGCCATGTGCGCCGCGCTAGGATTGGAGATTCAGAGCAGGGTAAGCCATGGCGAGGTTCCCAGAGTCCCAGAATGACGGCCCCAACAATCGAGGAATCTGGAAAGTTGGCTCCCTCTGAAGTGCGTCACTCCCTCTGGCAGAACAGATCAGCTCTACACACTCTAGGGACGTGCCGGAGGGACGGCATACCACGAAATGCTTTCTGAAACCACCTTTCTGAAATGTTGACAAGCCAAGCAAGAAAGCCAGGCTCGTCCTGTTCCTGTGATTCATCCTACTTCATTGCTGATCCCGGAGAGGGTTGGATCAATCCTTTATCCCACAAATATCTCCTGAGCTGGGTCTTGGCACCGAGTCAAGAGCCAGACGGACCTGGATTTTACGTGGGGGGCCACCCTCTGACCTGGTCACCAAAACGTGGACCAAGATCTGCTGCCGCTGAAGCCACCTGAAAGCATATGGCTCCAGAAAGCACATCCACAAGATGTGTCCCCAAAGCATTCTGGAGTGACAGTAGCCACCTGGCAATTGATAAATGCCTCCCAAGGTGTCTCCCTCCAAGGACCACAGCCGCGAACCAAAAGCAGCTGTGGAACGCTGGATTTTAATACGAGGTTTCATTATCATAAAATTATATCTTTTTTTTAAAAAATTACTGATGTTAAACCAAACAGACAGACAGAAGAGGGAGAATAAATTACCGTGTTCTCCAGAAGGCCTCAGAAAAAGCCAAGTCAATAAGCAAGCTGGTAGACTCCCTTCACTCGGTTCCCAGGGATGACACTCTTGACCAGGGTTTAAAGTAGTTCTAGGCTGATCACACAGAAAACCAAAGTTAACCAGACCTAGCCCTCAATCCAGTGACCTGACTGACCCCAGTTCCTCTGTGGCTCAGTGAGACCCCTCTGCTGGACACATAGGGATCCTGGCGTGGCCAGCATGGGAAACTAGGAGCTCTCTGGGACCTTCAAAGTGGGTCAGGCCACCTTTGCTTTGGGATTTCATCTAACCTACCCTGAGCTAAAAGCAGTTACAACCAGATGAGGCTTATTACCCCTGAGGAGGAGAAAGGGCATTTTTGTTCCTCTGCAGTCAAAGCCTCCAAAGAGTCTCGCGAGACTACAGGACCATGTGACCTTCCCAAGCCCACTAACCTGAGCTGGTCCCCAGGAAGAGTCCTAGTGGGGTAGACCAGAACTCTGGCCTGTGCTCAGCAGACTATCAGGTGTCCCCCCATCCAACTGGGCACATTGGACTTTCTTCTTATCAATTCTGAGTTTTTTTCCCTTTTGTTTAATTCATCAGGAGCCAGTGGCTGGTGGAATGCACCACAAAGATCAAAGGAAGAAGGACAGGGCTCCCCAGAAAGCACATCAAGCCTGTCTGGGAAGGAGACATTTTCTCATCCAGGAAATAAAAATCCTGTACTTTCAGCAGTGATTATAAAGAGGGGCTATTTATTTTGTTCTGTGCTATCCAGTGCTAAAAGGGGCTGGTTGCACTTTGCAATTCAGCAGCCTGGGTGAGGAGCGCAAGGTTGGACACCACGTGGTGAACACACTCTGGTGACAGAAAAGCATTCTGTAGAAAATCGGGGTTCTGCGGGACCTCAGTCCTATCTCTGGGGCTCATCTCTTTTCCAGTCCCTCTCCAGACTTTTTCGGGATGACAAAAACAAAAGAACTCACTTATTCATTTAACAAATACTGAGCAACTGTCCAGTGCCAGGCACTGGAAATTCAATGAGGAGGAGAACGGAAACAGCCTCTACCCTCAAGGGGTTGAAGTCTACAGGGCAAAGAACACTGAACGAATATACAAGCTGTCGCAGAAGTGGAAGGTGCTACGAGCCTTTCTAACAAGGGGGTGTGAGCTGGTCTAGGGGGCGAAGCAACTATTCCCCAAGGAAGCCATTTTTGAATTGAGAACTAAAGACTGTGTAAGAGTTAACTGGTTACAGAAAGTATAAAAGAGCATTTGGGGCACATTTTTTAATTTATTTTTTGTACCAGGGATTGAACCAGGGTGCTTAACCACTGAGCCACGTCCACTGCCCTTTTTTATATTTTATTTAGAGACAGGGTCTCACTGAGTTGCTGAGGGCCTTACTAAATTGATGAGGCTGGCTTTGAACTCACAATCCTCCTGCCTCAGCCTCCCAAGCTGCTGGGATTACAGGCGTGCACCACTGTGCTCGGCTTCTGGGAACAGCTTGTGACCCCTGATATGATAGATGTAGATAATCATCCTCAACACATCCTGAGCGAACAGGAAAGGGGGAAAGCCATCCAAACACTGTCCCTCCTGATCAAGTTCACAGAACCATCAACAAAGTACCCACCCACCCCATGCTCCTGAATCTGATGGAGCCTTTAGATCTAAGCACGCAATTTATAAGAATCACAGGTGTCAGAGGACCGTGTTATGACATGACAAGCATGTGATCACAAAAAAGCAGACTGAAAAGCTCTATAAGACATATATCCTGGCTTCCTTCCACAAATAAATGACAAGAAGAGAGGGAAAAAGAGACAGAACAATTTAATATGTGCCACACTTATTTGGATCCCAATGCAAATAATCTATTTTTTTCAAAAGAGATTATGACTTTTATGATGCAATTAAAAAAAAACCCTCAACATCCATTGGATAACTTAGTCTATTAAAAAATTTTTAAAGTTTTTATACATTATAATGGTATTTCAGTTGTCTTTTTTTTAAAGCCCTGTTGGAGATAGACATCAAAATATTTTCAGGTAAAATGGGGTAATATTGAAGTGTGCTTGGAAGTCACCTGGTGAGGAAAAGGGGAGCAGATAAGGGTACAGATGAAACAGATTGACCATGAGTTTGTCATTGTTGCACTTCAGTGTTGGGTACATAACGATTCATTATGCTACCCTCTTCTTCCTTTAGGATGTGCTTTGCTGTGGTTGGACATGGTTGGAGTGTGTCCTTAAGGGCTGTGCTTTTGAAAGTTTCTTCCCAGGGTAGTGATGTGAAAGGTGGCGGAAACTTTAAGAGGTGGAGCTTAGTGGAAGGTCACTGGGGACACTACCTGCAGAAGGGTATCTTATGTACTTCTCTTAAGATACCTGTGAGCTCCCTCAAGAGCGAGTTGTGAATGAATCAGACAGAACTCTCCTGTGTTCCTCTATGAATACACAACCAGTGAAACTCCACATCATATAAGAACGGGAAGTCATACTCCATGTACGTATGATATATCAAAATGCACTCTACTGTCATGTACATCTAAGAAGAACAAATAAAAAATTAAAAAATCATAAAGCCTGACACGGTGGCACCCACCTGTAATCCCAGTGGCTCAGGAGGCTGAGGCAGGAGGATCTTGAGTTCAAAGTCAGCCTCAGCAACTGAGTGAGAGGCCCTAAGCAATTCAGAGAGATCCTGTCTCTAAAGAAAACATTAAAAAGGGCTCAGGATGAGACTCAGTAGTTAAGAGACCCTGGGTTCAAAACCTGGTACCAAAAAAGAAAACAACCAAAAAACAAAAACCATAGAATTCCAAAAAGAAAGAGTGAGCTGTTATAAAGGAGCATTATTTAGAAAAAAGAATGAAATCATGTCATATTCAGGAAAATGGATGGAACTGGAGATCATCATATTCATGAGGTAAGTCAGATGAATATCGCGTTTTCCCTTGTGCAAGAAATGGGGATGGGGAGGTGAGACAACATGCAAGTAACAGGGAGACTATTCGAGAAGAGGAAAGGGACCAGAAGAATGGGGGAAAGGGGAAGGGAGGACCACGGAGGTGGAGATGATCAAAGTATGTTATT